>NC_049171.1:110206430-110396430 GCF_009769625.2 Cygnus olor
GGGCGGCCGGGGGCGGCTCCCCGCTGCCTACCTGCGGCGCCGGGCCGGGCGGCGCGGCCTAGCGCGGCGACACGTCGCTGCCCCGGGCTCAGGGCGGCCCCGGGAAGCGGCCCGGGCGCTGGCGGTGGCTGTGTCGGCACGGAGGAGGCACGGAGGAGGCAGAGAGGAGGAGCCGAGGCACCGCCTTCTCCCCGCCGCCCGGGGGAGGAGCGGCGGCCGGCGGAAGGGGCTGCCCCCGGCCGGCCGGGGCGGCCTCGGGCAGCGCCGCCATTTGAGGGGCCGGAGCGGGGGGCTTGGCTCCGCTGTGGGGTGGATGGGGACGGAGGTGTCGGGCACACGGTGTGGCCTGAAATCTGCTTCTTTGTAACGCCTGAAGTGCCCCTCAGGCTTGTGTTTTAGGATCTAATTGCGTAGCAGGCCACCAAAGGTGGTGAAGTTTGCGATAGGGGAGGGTCAGGATGGGTGTTAGGGAAAGGTGCGTTGCCTAGAGGGTGCTCGGGCGCTGGGACAGGCTCCCCAGGGCAGTGATCCCAGCACCAAACCTGCCAGAGCTCAAGAAGCATTTGGACAATGCTCTCAGACACCTGGTCTGATCTTTGGGTGCTCCTGTGTGCAGCCAGGAGTTGGGCTTCTTTGTGGGTCACTTACAGCTCAGGATACTCTCGTTATTCTGTGAAATACAGGGGCACGTCACATCCCAGTGAAACACCTCACGCCTTACCATGTCTTAAACACACTCTGAGCAACAAAAGGTATCACAGTGCAGGGGCACTCGAGGCTCTGATTAATCAATAGCAGCAATTCCATTCACATTAAGGAGCAAAAAGGCACGTGGACGTGTCACCATGGGCCGATGGCTACGTAAGCTGGGTGAGTGTGTGTCTGTGGAAATTCACACCCTGCATATCCACAGCTTGCCAGCTCACGAATGCGCCTGCCCCTCTGCTGACATCAAGCACTGTTTGTCCTGCCTGGCGTGACTGCAGCGTAACTGCGTGAGAAGAATTTGGCAGCCAGGCCCAAGCAGTCCAGCTCGCTCAACACGTCACCACAGCTGGGTTTAAGATGTTTTCTCACTCCTCGGCGGTGAATGTTGACAGACCTTAGTTAGGTACAATCTGCTTTGCAGACTCCGGAGCAGTAAGTCCCAAATGGCAGTCACCAGGATCGAGCACCTGAGAGTTGCAGGGATTCTTTGGTTGTTTCTTTGAGAGCGCTGGACCTGACCTGACCTGTGTTTGCCCTTCTTCTGCTCAGGGTGCTCCTCTGCCAAGTAGCAGGCCCCTATCTTTAGCTTTTCACTTATCATATGTAGTAATGGCAACAGAAAACCACCGACATCCATAACAACCCCCCCTACCCCTACCTCCCCAGTTGCTAGTGCAGCAGAGTGGGCTTTTATTGCAAGAGAAGAAATTAGTTGTGGATGCAGAAGAGAGACATACATACATGCACACACATTACACAGTAGTGAATAACAGGAAGCAAATGCAAGACACTGCTGTCCATGGAACCCTGTTTTAAGGACATTATTCTGCATTTCACTGCTGGTTCTGGGAAGAGTTCGTTTTATGAGTGCAGTATCCCTTTTCATTTTTCCTGTCTGACTTAGTTTGCAACACAGCAAATGGCTGCATCAGGCTAAAGAAATTGTACTAGCATTGCTACCATCAGCTATGAAAGGATTATTCCAAAGAATAACATTATAAATATAATAATCTATAACCTCAGTAAATTTAAAGCATGGACCCAGCAGCAAAGAAGCCATTGTACATCCCATGGTAGAGGCCGCAGTTTCAGGTGTGTGGATGTTGTGTTCACAGGGTGGACTGCATGTGTCTTCGTCACTTCAAAGCTGTGTTTTGCTAAAACTTTGTCTCCAGCAGGCAAATGACACAGCTATTCGCACCTGTGTATTTACACACTTGGGCTGTAGTTTCCAGTGGGACTACTCTCTTGTCTAGCATCAGCACAAGTGTAAGAGTTAGGCGGAGTTGCAGCTTTTGGACCAGGATGTGTAATCTCTTGGGTCAGGTATCCCAAATAGGGCACAACTATTTGTGGGACCTGTTGTCCCGCCCAGCCCACAGTTATGTTCTTGTTGGTTTGTGGAGCTCATGTCAACTTCTCAGACACTGCAGAAAGGAATGCTTGAGAGTTCTAGGTGGGAGGATTTCATTAGTGTTCATTACCCTCAGAGGGCAATGTAAATCTGTGGCTGCAGTTTTTCTGCTTTCATTTCTGCTTAAATTTCATTCTCTCAGGCCACTGCATGCCTGGATGCATTCATGGGTCCCCAGTATTCAAACTGTGAAATCCTGAGTGATGCCATGGAGCACAAAAAAGGGTCCTAAGATGCTTACTTCGCAATTACTTCCCTCTTGTTTACCTATCTGGAAGGCCCCAGCTGACCTGACGCTACAAAGCCAAACTCCTCGTCAACAGTCCACATGGAAGTGTGTGAGCATGCTGGCCATCTCTGCAACAATCACAGCCCCTGCCTGCATGTCTCACAGCCCTAGCTGCACAACATCATATTTTATTGAGGGCACAGGGAATACCTTCGGCTCCCTTTCATTCACAATATCAATATCGCTGTTTTCCAGTGAGTAAAACCTTCCAGAGCTGTTTGGAATTGGTAGTGTCATGCCCAGTGTTGAAAATGGATGTTTGGATGTTTGTGTTGTTGCTAGTGTTGATCCAGGTTAACACCCTGAAGCTGAAACAACCGGAGAGTGGATCACAAGCATTTTGCATAAGAATATTCCTGCCATTTTTTTTACAATGTCTTTGTGGCTCACTACTCACACAGCACCAAACATTTAATTGCAAAGCATATTGAAAGCACAGCTTAACGTGCTCCTGTGTGGACTGGAGTGGTGGCTACTAAGCCTGGCCCACTGATTACCAGTTGTGTGTGTGACAGCCTGCTGTCACACTGCTGTAGGCTGAAACAACACTGTTAGCTGTTCTGTGTGTGAAGCTGCAATGTAACCTCATATTCTGTCTTACCCTGCAAGAGATTTATGCAAGGTTTATTTGATGAGGTTAAAAAGCAGAAAACGTGGCACTACAGAAAAAGAATTGTTAGTTCAATATTACTGTTACATCATAACTGTTGTAAACTTCAACTTCTGATGTCATCAGCACCACTAGTTCATCCTCTTTACATCCATTATACCTTTCCTAGCCACAATTTAGAAAATAAAGCTGTACTTTCTCTCGCTTTAAAATACCATGCTTGGCTTTCTGAGGTACTGCTATTAATATAATTTCAGCAGAGCTCAAACAGGTTTTACTGGTAGCTGGAATAGCAAAAGGAGCAAAAAAAAGCATGTTAAATATTACATGCTTGTTAGGAAGCCAACAGGAATTTCCCTCCAGCAACCTGTAAACTTCTCTCACCATATTTTTGTAGCATCTTTTCCACTACCTGGCAGAAATCTCTTTGTCCCTAACAGCCACAGCTGTGTTCAGATTGTAGGCACATGTTTGACATGTTTCTCATGGGGAAAATGTGTCTCTCTCTGTCCTTTAATCCCAAAAATATGGCACAGTTGCAATAAAATATGAGATCATGCACATAATGTAAAACTGATCATTGTATATAGATCCATACTGCAGAAACACTGAGTTTGCAGAATTTACTCATATGGATAAAGCCAATAAAATCAGTAATGTCTTTGAAATAGGTTGTAAATCTAGGGTGGGGGAACGGTAATGCTGAAGATTTACCAGTTCCTAGTAATCAAAAAATATTCCACGTGTTTGCCAGGGGTCATTTTCCTTTCAACACTGACGATGCCGTGAGACTGAGGTCTATCAGTAAGAAGCAGAGCCAGCTGGAGGAGCCTGTGAGTACCACCTCTGGATGAAGTAGCCGTGCACAGCACTGTAAGACCTGTGCTGTGACTCCAGTGTTTTTAAGATCTAGGAAGCTCCAAGCGGTGGAGTTCAAGAGGTGAGTGATCTGGCAATCACACTTAGCAGAAAGAAAGTCCAAGAGGCTGCGGGAGGAATGGAGGCCGTGTTAGTCCTGTGCTCTGCTCTGGGTCTGGTTTGTGTTACTTACTATTGCTTCTGACGGATGTCCTCAGCCGTGGGGGTTTGGGATGGCATTCCTGCCTCACTGGCTCGTCATTGCTACAGACTGGCTGGGGGTGCCCCCGTGGCTCCTGCAAGCACTCTGAAGTGAGATGGAAAGTCAGCCAGGCTTGTCCAAACCATATTCATTGCTTGTTTTCAGTAGCCTGACTGACTTTTTGGAAAGGGACCCGGGAGTATGTACATAACCACTTCCCCCTGGCAAAGAAATAGATGGGAGGGGACAGGAAAGGAAGGGAAAGGCAGAAAGAAAGGGAATGCCCAGCAGAGGAGCAGCTGTGGGTGGTTATTAACTACAGCCACCATTTGTGAAGGGAAAGCCCTTCCCACAGCCTCAGTGGTAAACCAGTTTTCCCCTCTCCAGCCCTCTGGGTCAGCCTGAGGCCAAAGGCCAGCGCTGCGTGCGCCATTTTGTAAGCCTGCTGTGGGTGAGTCAGGTGCTGAGGCACCCGCTGCTGCGTCGCGTCCAGCCCTGGCCCCTGACAGCCAGGCCCTGACCAAGGGCTGACCTCGGTGCTTGGCTGGTGTGGTTCAGACCGCCGATTTTGAAGCGTCCTTGCTCTACTCAGGAGGACTTCCTGCCTGGTTATCCTCAGTCAATCACTCAGAGCAACTTTAAATAGAAATTTGGCATCACTCGCTTAGCATGAAATAACCTTTATGTAGAGCTGGACCTAC
Organism: Cygnus olor; assembly: GCF_009769625.2. Taxonomy (NCBI): domain Eukaryota; kingdom Metazoa; phylum Chordata; class Aves; order Anseriformes; family Anatidae; genus Cygnus; species Cygnus olor. The sequence continues at coordinate 110,211,213 of NC_049171.1, forward strand.
CCCTTATGTGACACTTGCCCAGGAAGTACTGTTCAGGTTGAAAACCTCAGGTCTTTGTTTCTCTTTCACCAAAGAGGTGCATTTAAATGATGAGTTGTGCTGCAGACATACAGGAAAGCCGTACACTCAAGTGACCTTTTAGCTGTGCGCCCTCCCATGATCTTTAATGTTTTTCAGTTGCAATGAAAAGCTTCTTGTTATCTACTTACACAGGGAAAGAGTGAATAACCAGTCGTTTGATTTTCTACTTTATGCTTCATTGACATTATCTCTGAATCGAATGTTTTTACTGTCCTGCAGCATTCTGTAGTAACAGCAAAGCTCTCTGTTCCCCTTGGTAAGAATAAAATGATGCTGAATGATATTTGTGGACTGGAGTGAAAGGATGACAGACTTGCACTTACGTCCTACTGCTTGCTTTTCTGGCTGTCATCTTTTGGTTAAACACCGCTGCAAAAATAACAAAACCAGCCCAGCCCAAGGTATATCCTCCTGCCTAGACTGTAGGATATTAGTGGGTGATTTCTAGCAGTTTTGAGAGGGAAGGCTCCTTTAAACCATAACAAAGTTCTCTAGGGCACACAGCGTGGCTGGTCTTGTGAACTCTCGTGTTTGCAGCCTGAACATGCTGATAGTTCTCTGCAGATAAAACAAATTGCCATTTCTTTACCAGCAGAGTTTGGTGAGGAGATTGTGAGTCAGTAAACCATAGTTCATTTGATGTGGTGTTTATCTGCCTATTTGAGTACGACTTATATCCATAAAGTATGTTTTTATGGTAATTCTTCTGACTGTAACATTTCAGTTATCTCAGCTTCCTACTGATTGCCAAGGGCCACGTAGGCTTTGCAGGGGAACGTGACTCAGTGCTGCCAGTGTGCTACAGTGCCCTGGTGATATAAAATGACAAACATCCTTATTCCTGTGTATGTGGGACACAGTACTACAAAGAATCTCCTAAGTAAACAAGTCCAATCCCCTGTACTTTTAGCCAGGAAAATTTTTCTATCACTTTTTTTTTTTCTTTTTAATATGTGAGTTAAATTAGCATTCTTGAGAATCAACAAAAATATGACAGGGCTTTTTCCTGCAGTCACTTTGGTTAAGGAGTTTTCTGTGGAGTCTTCCTGGAAAAGTAACAGGAGTAGGTTTTATGGCATAAAAAATTAATAGTAAAAAGAAAAAAGTAGCTCAACATTTCCCCAGGTATCAGATAGTTATAGATAAGGAAAAGAATATTTGGTGGCAGAACTGTCAGCCAACTATTGTAAAAGCTGGGTTATCTGTAGTAATATCTAGGCTCCTTTCTTGGTGTGCTATAGTATTTTAAAAGGCCTTGCTTGCAGGGCCCTGGTACTGCCAATTTTCAGAAACTTTCACAGAAAACCTTTCCTCAACTTGTATTGCTAGCAAAAGATTAAAAGATATTGGGATTCATAAAGAATATGAGGGAAAAAAATGATTAAATATAATTAGAGGGGCAAGTCCCCCAGGAGCCCTGAGTATAGTGGGTATTCCGGTCACTAAAAGAGCATCATTAAACAATGAGAGGAACAACCAAACATCAAGGAAAAGCTCTCCTCAGAGGAAGCAGGGGATATAAAAGAAATATGTAAAATAATGAACACTGCAGTGAAAGCAGATGGAGAGTTTCTGCTCTCCTTGTCTTCAGTGAAGCGGAGGGATTTTACAACTGAATTTTTCATGCCAATACTGGGGAAAACATTTCCATGCCTTGTGTAAGTGGAGCGTGGTGTGCATTGCCACAAGAAACCATCAAGGAGAGGAACATAGGATTCAGAACGGAACGGCAGTTTTACAGTGCGTTGTCAGTGGTTTTCAAAACCAACATCTTTGACAATTTTGAAGATGACTTTTATCATGTCAGCCAGATGCTAACTACTGGAGCTCAGGATGGGATCTGTGGAGAGAGGACAAATGCCTATGCCACTTTCCTTCAGAGATGGGGGTGATCTGGGCCACTACTGTATTTCAGAGTGTACAAAGTGTCGGAGGAAACGGTTGTTCCTAAAGCCTGCAGGAAGAAAAAGTGGTTGGATCAAGGTAGAGGTCAATGGCTCCATCTAGGCCAGGCATGGTGTTGTAAATAGACTCCATCGAGACACCATCACAACATAAGGACAGCCCATAAAACAGGGATGTCAAATCACTCCTGTTGCTCCTAAGTGATAGAGCATTTATTCCTCTATATCTGCAGTGCTAGCAGACTTCCTCCTGGCTTCAGGGCATTTCTTGGCACATTAGACATGTTGCAGATGTATCCATGCTTAACCCAGCTTCTTCTTGGTACTGCCAGCCTCCAGCACAGAGGCTTCTCTATCTGGAGTGAGCACATTTTATCAGATACCAGCTTAGTCTGATGGAGTACATTAATACCTGAGTCATCAGGGGCTCTGTTTTTTTTTTTTTTTAATTTATTTTTTTATTTGTCAGCTTTCGAGGCTAGCTTTGTTATACGCAGCACTCCCTTTGAAATCAGTCACTGCCATCCCTACATTACAAAAGGAGGGATTCTAGCGGGATGTTTTCAGGGAAGTGTAATGGAAAGCAGTCTAGTCCAAGTGGCAAATCTGGTATCATCAACCCTGAATTCAAACAGGACTTCACTTTTAAATTAGATAGCAACATGGGAAGTTACTGAAAAACACAACTAGAAATTCTCTTGTTTGGGAAGAAGGCATGCCTGGTATATGGAATTCATCTACAGCATTTACTTAAATCATCCATGGGGATTAAGATGCCTTATCAGGGCCCTCCAGCTCTCTTATATAAGACTTCTTCTGCAGACAGTAGACTCCTTTTTAATCCTGCTGCTCTTTGAGGTACTCCTGAAGAAGTCCCTCTCTCTCTCATCTTTTTTTACTATCTGTATGTTACCCTGGGTATTTCCACCAGTCTCACCCAGAGCTTTATACTACTGATAAATTTCTCTCTGTCTGCTTACACCATTTAGACTTGAATACCCACCACACTGACCTGACTTTTCTTCAGCAATATTTGCTGTTTGACCTCCTGATTACTGTGACAAAACACAGCCAAAATCATTTATTTTTATTCACAGGCCTCACTGTTTCCAACCATCCTTCCATCATCTGCTGGTATTGCAGGAGCAGAGAAATGTCTTAACATTACCAGAGTTCAGTGCGTTAGCCACTGTCTGGCGGAGGAATGGATGCCATCCCTACCTCCACCTTGCAAGCAAGTAGACAATGCGCTACACAAATGTTTTAACAACTATATCTCCTAAACACATCCTTTTCTTCTGAGCATGTGAGAGAACTGTTTGATTCTTAAAGTAATCCAGGAACAGGCATACATCGAAGCTGCCACCCACAGCCGCGCACTGAATTTCTGTTTGCAAAATGGGCAGGGTGTCAGGAGTTCCTGTCCTTTGTTCCCACCTTTGCACCTGTTCCCATGATAACTCATTTATTTGGAACAATTCTTTCTGGCCTCTCAGTCTCTCTTTGCTCAAGTAAACTAAAACCTCTTGTTTGTGAGAAAACGTGAGCCAAAATGTGCAGTTTCAAAGAAGCAAGCAAGGAGGTACCAACCACGCAGGGCCAGGATGTTAGTGACTTTAAGAGATACAAATCTGATTTTAGTTTTACCACAATTTCAGCAGTGGTGTTTTTTTTTTTTTTTTTCTTAATAAAGAACAGAGATAAGGGCTCTGAATTATAGATGTTTTTAGACTTTGCTCTTTTCCAGGATGCAAGGTCCTCCAGTAGAAAGTACAATGAATCCTAATCAAGTAATGCTGAAGTGGCCAAGCTAACTTGTTGATATCTTAGCTATCACATACATACCACGGAGAGGAGACACACACCTTTATGCATTTTAGAAAGTATCTCTTCAAGTACAACAGCTGAGAGGCTGTAGAGGTACCATGGGCACCTAGATTAAATCAGGAACAGTAGCTGGGGAAGCAGCACACTGTCTCCCAGCCAGCAGCTTCCTGAGAGGTGCTTACAAACACTGCTGCCCCTCTGCTCATCTCTGAACCCAACTGGAAATATCAGGGATTAAGGCAGGTGGGGGCAACAAGGGTGATTCTTTTCCTCTAAGGGCATGACTTTGTAGGGATGGGTAATAGCTGTTATTAGGAGGGTGATCTGTTAGGAAAACATCCACGTGTCTCTAAGCACACAGTTCATTTTGATTGTCTTACCTTGCTTGTATCCTAAGCTCTGCACAGCCTCAACGAGACTGTTATGATTCGGTTTAGGTCAGTTTGATTTTCAGCAACCACTTAGTTGCTGAAGATGGCAAATTACAGCAGATGGCAGCCTTTCCCCAGATTTCCAGAAAAGAGCACCAGGATTTCAGACAATACATGTCTTTTCTTGTTCCCTGGTGTCTACTTGCTGCCAGCAGAAGCCTCCATAGGAAAGGAGGCAGCAGGAGCAAAGAAGCTAGAGATAGAACCAAGACTGAAATCATCTCCTTGCGTTTGCAGGACCTAGCTCCTCACCATAGGTCTGATCAGCCGTTGTACCACCTCTTTATTTATCTACGACAATGTTTCCCTTCCAACTTATATCAGAGTTCAAGATCAAAGTAATTAAAAATCCACGCTAATTCGTTTTCTCACCTTGACAACAACACGTAGCAGAAAACACCTCATATTTTGTGGGTAGTACGTCAAAATCAAAGTGCCATTTTTCAGCACTTGATTTAATAAGATGTTAGCGCCATATTAAAAAGCACCTCTGTTAAATGACCTACAGCAGCTGGCTCAATCAACTGTGGTGTGGGCGAGGCCTCAAATTACTTCATCTGTTGGTGACTGTTCAAAAGAGCCTCAGATATGCTCTGTGGATTCACCCAGCCCTGAAAAGCAAAGAGAAAAGTGATCAGTACTCCTCTGCCGTGCCTCCTTTTATTCCCTGCTCTGAGAGCCAGAACTGGAATGCTTACTGGGACAGGGCTTTTTTTGAGAAGGCCACAGGCAGTTTTCTGCCACACCAAGCTCTTTCTGATACCCTCTAGATCATACATTTCTTATTACCGAGTGCCAACTCCCCCGTCCGCATTGTTTCTATACCTACCTGACTGGGATATATCAATGCTAGGGGTCTGTTTCACAAGGACAAGAAAGAGGTGCAAAGATTTCTTGTTCTGGGAGGTAGTTCCTGATGCAAACATAAAAGAACATAGATTTACCCCTACTTAGGCTCTGCCTTCAATTTCTACTATTTATCCTGCTTCTGTTCTCCCAAAATATGTTAATGTCATCCAGATGCTTATTAACACATTTCATACTAACAACCAGAGACAGGAAATACAGGCCAGATGAGGAAAAGAACAACTCAAACAATAGTTAGGAGAGATTAGAGGAATTCAGAGTCAGCAGGGCCAAGTAAAATTTACTTTGGAGCCTTCAAGAAACTACTCAAATGGTTGTAAGCAAATGGCTTTATAAACTCTGAGGGACAGGAGAGGTCCCAGAGGCTCAGAAAGCCTATTATCAATATCCAGGGGGACATCCAAACACAGCATACTACAGCAGCCACCACGGGCTTACAAAAACAAGTAATGCCTAACCAAGTCCATTTCTCTCTTTGATAAGACAGCTGGCCTGGCAGCGAGGAAAGGGAAGTCACAGATGTGCCATATCTCCACTTGAATAATGCTGGCTCATGCAGCCACCAAAGGAAACGGTCTAGACAACATTACTACGAGCTGAACAGACGAGTGAGTTGTTTATGCTCAAGGTGTAACGCTCATCACATTGTCCCGCCCTAGCTCGCTGTGCCCCTGACAGCCACCACCGTGCCTGTACTGGACCCCGACGTGTACCCAAAGAGGCAGAAGGCTGTATTTCTGCAGGTCTGCTGTGAGAGATGGGAGATGCAGGGAGAAAGAGTTAATTTCACACAGGAAATCACTGTCAGTGAGGAAATGACCCCAGTTCCATATGTTATATTCAAGGTCTCAGCATTCACAATCGTCTTTTCCTTAAAAGACATGTGCACCACCCACCCCCCAATTCAGCTTTTAATGAAGGAAACACTTAAAATACTCTTCCACCAAGCTACCCAGCCCGCAGAGACTGTTGCAGACTGCTTCTTATATCTGTCCCTCCGAGGAGTCTTTTCATCCTTTTGAAAGCTGCCCTCTTCTTTCCCAGCTCTGTAGAGAAATCTGGCTAAATAGAAATCTTGAGGCCATTATACTGCAGTTCTCCCATCTTCCTGCCTGCATTCATTATTAATAGCTCGCCATTAAATTTTAATAAATTGAATATCAGAGGTTTAAGGCTTCTTAGGCACCTTTCCTCCCCTTTTCCTTCCAGGTCCATTTGTTGGATGAGTTCATTCAGTGTCACGCAGGGGAAGCTGCCGATCGATGACAGGCATACCTCTTGCAGAAGGTTGTAATGTCTTTATTTTCAAACTCTGCACGACTGCTTAGAACACAAAAGCTTTTTCTTTGGGTTGCTTTTTTTTATTTTTAAAAACAAAAACAAAATACAAGAAAAATCCCAAACAGCAGGTAAGCCTTTGGTCTCAACTTGCTTTTCAGTCTACCTTATTAGAGCAGGAGCTGACAAACTCTAGCTTTGTTCATTAACGAGTTGGTTTCACAGGGAAGACAGGAGCAGCGTGGCTGTGTAAGACTGCTGCTCCCCATCAGATAGATCCTAACGCAGGATCTATCCCCTGAAGAGTGGTGAATTGTGGATGCTTCAGGAGAAGCACAGAAAACAAATACAGCTGATGGTTAAGTAGAAGTCCACGTAAGGAGGGAACTTCTGTATGGCGTTTTTCAGGGTGAAACTTGCTCTGTCACCATCCCAGGAGTGCACTGCCCCAGTCCTGCGTGCAGCAGTGACATGGAAAGCAGCACTACTATTTGTTTACTCCAGGTTGGTGTGGTGTGGATAACCCTGTCACCTTGTCCTTAAAACCCAAAAGGAGGACACTGTAAGAGATCTGAATTGCTCAGCGTTTGGGACTCAGGCAAGCCAAACTGAAATGCTTCTCAGTGGGCAGAAATGCACTGAAACAAAGAATCAGGATATTTTTCCCCACAGGAAAGAGTTTTCTGAGGGACATGCAGCATGCAGGATATGGGCAGGGACCTTCTCACTTCGCTTAGCAAGTCGAGGGCCTCAGGGAGGACGTGCTGAAGTTGAAGACAGAGTTCAGGAAACAGAAACAAGAACCACGGCAGTCTGGCAAACACAACCTACGAGGAAAGATCAAAGGACTCCTTTAGCGTAGAGAAGAAAAGGCTGAGAAGAGACATGCTAACAGCTTTTCAAATACGTAAAAGGCTGCTAGAAGCAGAGAGCAAAAACCGATTGCCTCCACGTCCTCTGGGGAGGGAACAAGCATAACGTGCTAAATCTCACCTTCTAGGGAGATTTAGGTTCAAGATGAGGTGCAATTTCTCACTGCAAGGATAGCTGAACTGAGAAACAAAACACCTGGAGAGGCTGTGGAGTCTCCCATATTGCAGATTTTGGAAGTGTAAGTTAGATGAACACTTGGCAAGCAGAACACAGGTAGGGCTGACCCTGCCACAGGGCTGACTAACACAGGAGAGGACTTCCACAGATTCTTTATTACGTTGCGAAGAAAGCTTTTTAAAATCGGCTGATGCAAAGAAGCTTGCATCTGAAATTCTGGAAGGAATTTGTTGGTGCAATCTGGGAGCCCTTACTGGTTTTCTTTCCCCTCTCCCCCTTGAAGTACTAGGGAAATTCCAGTGAATTTAAGAGATGGTTCTCAACAGAGAGCCAGAACTATAATTTTAGACTAGCTCATCTGACATCCATACTGAGCAAAATAAAGCCGGTAAGAGCTCATATGTAACAGACAATAACATAGTGCCAATCAGCGTGTTGTGGTGTCTTTTTTTTTTGAAAGAAAAACTCACATCTGGCAAACCTGCTTTCCTTCTCTGAAATGACAAGTTTGGCAGATAAAAGGCAGTTGTACTGGAATTTTGTAAGACATTTGACTCAGTACAGAGCGACGTTGCGATTAACAGATTAGCACTCTCCACTATCAGCGAAGCCCACATCAAATGGATCGGCTGCCAGCTCCGCGGTGGAGGCTCTGCCAGGAAGGGGACAGCATCGCCTCGGAGGCGCCGGGACCTGACACCGCTTTGCATCGCCACGCAGGACCTGGAGCAAAGGCAGGGCGGCTGCTGACGGTATCTATACAGGATGCAAGGATCAGCCAGGTGGCAAGCTGGACTGAGGACAGGAAGATCATTTAGAAGCTGCTGCTACGCAGCGTGCACCGTGTGTGTTATCATTTTTTGGAGTACCAGGAGCAAAGCTGAGTTAAATGCCCTCAGCCTGGGGACTCCCAGTTGCTTGTCTCTCTCCACATGAGAAAAGGCTTTGCCTTGCCCTGCCCTGGCTGTCCCGGGGAAGCCGATGTCTGACATCCCACGTTTACACTTCTGTAATCTTAATCGGTCCCTAAATTGAAGTCTGAAAGATTGTTTTGGGCCAGCAGAGCCTAAGCCTCTTGCGTGATACTATTCAACATATTTTCACTGCAGAAACATAAATACAGCCTGGCTTTATTAACTATTAGCCTATAAAGATAAAAATATAACAAAATGTAGACATGCATGGCCTATAAATATATTCACGCTGTCATGAGGATCACTAATCCCAGGCCTCCACGGCATGAAAAACACTCCACTGTATAAATACGGCGCATTTGGCAATATTATTTTAATGACACAGGGGTTGTGGTGTTTTTCCTTCGGGGCTGGCAGGGCACGGTCCCTCGCCAGCCCCTTTTGCAGAGGCGTTTGCCCCAGCTTTTGGCGATGGCTTCCCCAGGCAGGCAGCTGCCAGGAGCTGCCCCGGCGTGCGACATGAGCACTGATTCATCGACGCCCAAAGGCGCTCACGCACACCTTCTGCTTCCCCTGCTCGAGAACAGGCGGAGTGAGATTTCCAAGTGATAAAGAGTGACGCTGGCAGAAATGCTGAGTAACACTGAAAGCACCGGGAGCGATGGTGGAGCTGAGGGCTTCGGCATCACTCACCCTGCCTCTCTCAGGAAAGCTGCTCTGAATCCACTTTTATTTAACACGGGTTAAGTCAGAAAGCACTAAATACCCGTGCTCAGCGCTGTTATTCGGCGTTTAAAAGAGCTTCTGTTTCATTTCACTCCTCCTTAGCAGCAAACCAAGCTTAATTAAATGAATCTGGGGCCCTGGCAGCTTTGCTCTGCAGAGCCTGGGTGCAGCTTGCCCAGCCTTGCTGTGACCACGGGCTGTGGGGAAGGGGCAGCAGATGGGAGAGGCGCTGCATCCCTGCAGTCCACCTTGAACATCCTTCACCCTCCAGCAGCAGCGAGGTGGCACGGGCTCATCGTGCCATGGGACCCACAGACACATCCCCATCGCAGGGCAGCTCCCTGCAGGCAGACAGGTGAGACCCGGCCTCTCAATCCCCTGCAATTCGGAGCCTTTCACCCGCTTTTAAAAAAAATCACATTTTACGTGATTGCCCAGGCAAAACGAAAGCGGGCATGTCTTCATCTCAGTCCTACGGAGACTTCTGAAAACGTCAGCCACCATGCCAACTGGAAGCACAGGCCAGGAAGAAAGAGGCCAATTAAAAGCCAGGTTGTCTCCGTTTTGCTCAGGGCTAACAGAACAGATGATAGCATTGCTGGAAGCTGCGTTTGCTTTTAATTGTCCTCGTTCCACTGAATAACTAATTCTCTCCTCCTCCCACACAACAGAAAAAAAAAAAAGCATGTTTTTTGGAAAAGATGAGTTGACTCAATTCCTCTCCTACAGCGCATGACAGCAAGCTGCAGTTTTTAGCTTTGCATCTAGGCAAGTTTAGAATACTGCTGCATGCATTTGTTTTGTTTCAAATCTTCTGGGATCAGCTAAAAATATTATTTTGGAGAGATGAGAGAATGGAAGCACTACAGGCTTCGCGTTCATTCAGCTCTTAGACTACAGCCAACCAAACAGAACGGCACAGGTAGGTGCCAGCTGTAAGGTGGTCACATTAAAAGGTTATTTTAAAGGTGTCAGAGGACTGAGACGTGGCAGGTGCTGGGATAGACTCTGTGAGGTCTGAGCATAACCCAGGGAAAGAAGCAGATCCCCTTGGCCCAGAGAGGCAACTCCAGGCTCACCACAGGACACATCCTTCAGGTGGCTGTTTCCCAGGAGCACAGGAAAGCAATCACTCTTACCTTATCCTTTGCCATCTCCCATTTCCAGCATTATTCAGGAGAGGCTGAAGGGAAACCCTGTCTGGGCTGAAGAACAGATAACGAAAGCCAACAACACAAAGCACGTTTTGCAGAGCCCAAATCTGGCCAATGTTGTTTAGTGCATTAAAAGAAATCTCGTATTTCAATTAAAAAATTATAACCACAGTGACTGTGACTGAGAAATTGTAATATAAAGCAGCTGCAGAGAAAAGTGAAACTTAATTTTTCTTTGGTTGGAGCAGAAGCAAATGCAAGGACAAAGACAATGTCTTATAAATAAGGTAAGCAGACAGGATGATCTTGGGAATTACTAGTAAAGAATACACACAAGGAAGCTTTTTCCCAGGTGATTTAACTCTGTACTGCACTTTCATCTACTGTCCAAGTGAATTATTTCCTCTCTCCCCTCCCTGTGCTGCCCATGCTTAATGCAAGCACGCTCACAGGGAATCCCTAGGAGTAAGTCGTGTGCTGTGCAAATGCTTTGGAGGGAAGCCTTTTAATGAAACTTTTCCACTAGGAAGAGGAAAAATAGACAATCCTGGTGCGCATACAAGTTATAACTCCAAAGGATTCTACTCATCCTATTTCTGAAGACAGCAACCCTCCAGTAGTGATCTCAGCGCAGAGCTGATACTGTATACGTAGACACGGCAGAGGAAGGAAATCAAAGCAGATTAATAATTCACTCCTGCCTCAGAGCTGTTTAGTTTCCACAGAAGTGACACTAAATCAGCAAAAGCATTCAAAATAAAAACGTCACAATATTGCAGGCGTTGCCAAATTACGAAGGAGGTTGCCTCTGCCAGCAGCAAAGTGCCTCTCTGTGTGCTCCGTGAGGTCTTCCACGCCCACGCAGAGGCTGCGAGGTGGCTCAGGCCCTATCTTCCCCTCTGCGTGGTGGCACTGGTCCCCCGCAGGGATGGCAGAAGCGTTTGCTGGTGCCTTCACTGCTTCTGCTCGCAGCCCCCTACCTTGCCCCAAACTCGTCCTCGACAGCAATCAGGCAGAAAGGACGGGGCAGAAACTAGGGTGCCACTGGTGCTGGTACCCGTCTGCAAGGACGGCTGGGCATGCTGGTGGGAAATTATGAGTGGCATCTAAAAGGTGAATGGGAAACGGTTATTCACTGCATCCTATCATATGAGAAACTGGGTTTTAAGCAAAGCAATCATGCAACAAGATTCAAAACAAACAGAAGGCACTTCATAGTGTGTTGCTGAGCCACTGGACTCCTTGCCGCAAGAGCTGTGGGCCCTGGGAGCCTATTTGAGCTGAGATGTCTTTATGTTAAAGGCAGAAAAATCCAGGGATGCCAACTCTTACTCAAAAAGCCTGAGCCACAGCTTATATGGGGCTTAGGCAGCATCGCATCCGCTTGCCCTGTTCTTATCTCCCCCAGGCACGTGTGTACCTCCACCACAGGAAATGAAACTCTGGCCTGGACAGACCTCGCTTGACAGAGGAGCAGTTTTCCTGGATCCAAATGATTTTCCATGCATTAAGACTCAGGGTACAAGTGTCAGGTCCTGGGGCATTCCTGAGGGGACAGCCTCTCTTCCCCCCTCGCATTCAGCGGCGCTGCGGCCTTCAGTGCTTGATGCTGCACGCTGTGCCTGTGCGGCAGGGGCCACAACAGCAGTGACACGCAGACCGCAGTGCTGAGACAGGTACTCAGGCACAGAAGGGCTGCAGTAAATAAGGAAAGAGCCAGCTGTTTTTCCAGCTGACACGTTAAGGTCCATGCCCCTGCTCTCCCTGGACTCACTTGACTTTCATTCCCATCCTCCCTTCACTTTTTAACCCTGTCTGTGGTTTCCCGGTGCTCCTCTCCACCAGACCCCTCCCCAGCTGCCCGCCACCGTCTATTTTTGCCCTGTGATTCCTCCCCCTGCACAACCTGTGACCGTTCCCCTGCTGCTCTGCGTGGCAGCAGCCAAGATGCACAGCGATCCCGGGGGCGGCTGGGGCCAGGGAGTGGGCAGGGAGCTGCTGGCTGCCAGCGCTGGCACCTCGCCTCCGGTTACTCATCTCCCCCCCAGCTCAGCCTCAGGTGATGCAGCCTGAGCTGGTGCCGAAGCTGATCCCACACAAGCCAGCACCCAGAAAGCCGAGCAGGCTTTTTCTGCGAAGTCACCTGCTCGCTGCAGCCCTAAAGGACCATATCACAGCGCCGCAGGGAGAACAGGCAGCAGCTCCCACGGGGACCAAGGCAGGAACGTGAACATTCAGGCAGGGGACTTAGGGTACAAATGCTGCACTAATGCACAGCCCCAGCCACCTCTGAGAGCTTTGCTGCTACCCAGCTCGTCTGGAGCACCGGGTTGCTTCTTGTGCAACAAGCACAGGCAGTGTTTCCCTGGCTCAGCTCAAGTCACTGGGCCTGTTTCCATGGGATACCACCTCAGAAGCCAGTTCGGCACACTGCTGTTCACAGCAAGGGCAAGGAAACAGGGCCCGAGCTCTTGCTGCCACCTGGGAAGTGGCAGCAGGAAGGGGCAGGCTCGCTGCTGGCTCCAGCAGACACATCTCCCCAAAGAGCCCCTGGCACGCTCGCTGCTCCCACAGACACACGGTCACGCATCCTGTGAAAGATCTAAGTGATCTCCTCCAGCCATAAAGGAGCCTTAGAAGCTGCATTTCCAGGGTGATCACAGCCCTTATGTTAAAGCCAAGTGCTACAATTAAAAGTAGAGAACCTTTGCTTTTTTTTTTTTCCTTTTTTTTTTTTTCCTCCAGAAAATGAAGCAAATGAAAATGAAGAAAATGATTGCACAAGCTAAGACTATGGCCAGGAAATCTGCCAGGAAATTCAACAGCAGCCACACTTAACCCATTTTGAAAGACGGAGTGCAGGCAGATAACTGTAGGCATCCCAATAGCTTTATATTGCAAAAACTATTGCTAGAATCGGACCTGGAAAGGGTCTCTCTGTTCAGAAGGAGATAAAGCATGCCACAGGAGAGTCATAACGAGATTTGCAGAGCACCTTCAAGTGCAGCAGGAGGACTGCCAGGGTGACTTCTACCAGGGTGACTTCACAGGGATCACATCATGAAACTTGTCAGGAGGCAGGCCTCATTCCTGCAGGTATAACAAGCCTGGTACAGACGGGATTAGAAAACCTCATCCCCAGCCCGCACCACGTGTCTCGGCCACACCACGCACCCGTTGTGCTGCTCGAAACTAGTGGCTGAGTCAGCCAAGGGAACAGCGCTCCGTAGGTGCCCGGCTACCCACAGCCTTCCCAGGGAAAGCCCCCAACCACCTCCCAGTCACCGTGCTTCTGCCTGCCCTGAGTCAACACACCGAGGGCTGCCCCACTTCTGCTTTGGAAACAAAAGGCCTTCCGTGGCCAGCTGCTGTACCAAGCTGCTGCCTTTTACCATATTAAATCCATGCAACTTCCTACAGCTGAAAGCAAATCAGCTCATTAAGTAACCCGCGTTACACAGCTCACAAAGAACTGCACAGAGCACAGAGGTGCTGCACAAACCAACTGCAGAAAGCTACTTGCCGATTTCCAGTTGCACTTCTGCAGGTTTCCACAAAACTCCAAGGCCAGAAAAAGGCCTGCATTTGCCTCCTTCCCACATGCATTCCTCCATCAGCGCCACATAGCTGCAGTGATTGCCCTGGGAACAGTCGCGTACCGTTTGCCAGTTGCATCACCGACGCCTCTTCCCATTTGAGCATGTCTTTGAAAGCAGGTTAAGGCCACAGATTTCGTTTGGGGCTGGTTATTGAGTACAAGGGCCTGATTTTGGCTAAGCAAGCAGAGCTGTAATCATCTCACAGCCAGCAGTGGCTCATCCCCTCGCACTTCTCTCAGCTCCACATCTGTCCAGAACAAAAGGCCTTAAAGTTCAAGGTGATTTAGTCAGCTGTTTGTGTTAAAGGGATTATTTTACTTTTAATCTGGCATTCATTTTAGAGTTTATAGAGCATGAGACCTTCTGTTTAAATTGTTTATTAAAGAACAGAAGCCCAGAGGGGAGCTTAAATAGGGAACCACAGTCAAAGCTACTGCTTTTAGTTAGCTTGCATGTTTTATGGAAATTGTTCCTCAACCTACTCAACCACTGCTATCCTGCTTTCGACAGTGGGGTTTCCGTGTCTCAGGCTTTTGAATGCCCACATTCTGCCCATTTAAAGACAGGATTAACAAGCCCACCTTGGGTCAAGGAAAACATACACCAGGCAGTGCGTGGCAGAGTACAGGGCTCTGGGTAGCATTACCTTAGCATAATGCTACCCGGAAAAACAGCTGGTTCTGCTGAGACCACACATTCTTATGCAGTGTTCCTTTTTTTAGGGAAGGGGTGAAATATAATGGAGGCATAAAAAAAATCATCTTAATAGGGTACAGGCTTAGTGATGGTTGTGTGTTGGGCATGAACCGCACTTCTTTCCTTCTCCAGCTGAAGGTTTGTGTACCCAGTGGCAACAGCACCGCTGGCTCCATGCTGTGCCTCCAACACAGGGTGCGTACACTGCTTTTGGTGCTTACTACAGTCCAATTCTCAATCTGTTTTCACAGTTCATCTCTACATTACTCATCCTGCTTTGCAGCTTTCATCATTTCCTTTTCTGGCTTTTCACATCCCTGCATTCAGCAAGATCACAAACAGAGAAGATGTGTCAATCCGATTGCGTGGACGATGAAATCAAGAGCTCCTGAAGTTTTGTAAGAGTCCAGCCATCCGGCTGAAGTTTTTGCTTACATTTCATTAATCGTAACCTACCCAGGGAAAAGATCATTTAACGACATCCATTTGAGCAACCACCTTGCCTTTGCTAATGTAGAGTTAAACAGAAAACACAGTGAAAGGTCACATCCAATGACCAGAATAACATACAAACTCTTCAGTTATTTTTTGTGAACTTAATCCACATGTGCAGAACACACACCTCAAGTGACAGAAGAGTCATCTCCAGCCACCTTTCCCATCTCTTGGAAACAAAGCAACAGACAATCCCAGAATCTCTATTTTTGAAAAGTGTTTACTCACATAGTTTGAATAAATTAATTTGCAAATAAAAATTAAACTACAGTATAATATAGTTTGAATAAAATGATTAGAACAACTACAATACAGGGGTTTCTTGCTGCATAAGTTTCATTACTTAATGCATATAATCTGGAGAATGTCAAAATCAGTTATATTTCTATGAAAAGGGAGTAACAGCAGTTACTTGTACATGACAGCTAACTGAAATTATAATACAGATTTCCTGACACATGCATTTCCTGAGTGAACCAAACAATATATATAATTTCTTTTTAAAAATGGAGAAACAATTGACAGTCAAAGCAAATAATTCATGACATCTAAACAACATACGTCTCTTTTTAAACCAAGTTTAGAACAGCTTTGAAAAGGAAAATTAAAGCTACACTATAAAGTACAGAAATTTGCTACTGTCAATTATACAGTACATATTAAAAAAAGTATGAAGCTGGCCCAAAAAAGCTCAACTCAATTCTAAAAAAAAAAGTCAGATTGTGTATTTGCCATGAAGCACGGTGGGTTAGCAGCAAAGCTGGATGTAGTGCACTGGCCTTTTCTGGTGGATACAGAAGGGAAAGGAAGGGTGGGGAAAAGAGAGCGCAGAGACCACTAGCCAGAGCCTGCCACCCCGAGAGCAGACCACACGCGAGCTTCCCACGCTGTGGTCCACGAGTCCAGCCCAGGCCCAGCTCAAACTCTTTCCTAACAGATTGCCAATTGTGTCAAGTGCACGAAGATGCTAGGACGCAGGGGTGCATCCAGGAGGTACTGGGCTTCTACTCTGTTCCAGGGGAGGCCGAGGTGAGCATCTGCACCCAGCTCCTTCCTCGGAGCAGCGTAAAGGCAAGCACGTGAAGCCTGTGGCTCCACTGTGCCTGACCGTGCCAGTTTGCTGCAGGCCAGATGAAGGCAGGAGGTATGACTGACAAGCCTTTCATGAGCTGTGAAATCACCGTGGCCGATCCACAAACTGCTCCCCACACACGTGGTGTGGGCACATCCACCTCTCCCTGCCTCCCCAACCAGCAAGGAACAAAGTGAGCTTCATCTTTCAAGTTCGTTAATGGTTAAACATTGGAAAACCCTCACAAATGTCACTAATGCTAAATAAAGATGTGTTAGCATGAAGGGAGGAAAAAACCCTTAATCTAGACTAAGTTGCATATTCAAAGAGTCTGGTAAATATTTTCTTCATAACCAGATCATAAGTACAGTCCTACCAAAAAGACATTTTAAGAAGTCCTTCTTAGCTACCTTTCACATGGTTAAAGCACACCTTTATGCCATCATAATTTGCATTAGCTTTGTTTAAAAAGCATTTTATCTATTCTAAGAACTCAGTACTGTAGATTAAAAAAGATTTTTCTACCATTTCCATCTCACATCCTTCTCCATCCAGAGCTACTCTACACATCCAATTGCTGGATGTAACACACTATGACCATGCTACTCTACAAATTCTACATATTTTCAATAATAAAGATAAATAGAAAAGAGTTAATATACACATTATATTTTACAATGTTTGCATCCAAGCTGTAAACTAATGTTTTTTGAACTATTTACCCTCCATATACAAAAAGAAAGAAACAACTTTGAAACACTGTGGGCATGTGATTCAAAACCATTAAACGGAAGGCATTTAAATTCACTCTGTAACACTTCTTTCAGCTCTTCAGAAAGAGTTATTAACTAAAGAAGCAGGACTTCTCCCCTCCTACCCCTGTTTCTTCCATTTCCAGACTTTTCTCAATAGAGAGGGATTTAGCTGTCATAACAAAAAAACAAAAAAATTCTTCATCGTAATGCAAACCAGCAAAGCCCAGAGAATACGAAAAACAGTTGGTTTAAAAATCAGAATCGCTTAGCTTATTAGATTACTGCAGTCCTTGGTTACATGTGTGTTAGTCGAGAGGTCCTTGGAAAATGAGTCTGATGTAACCTTGCTCACCAGCCAGCTGATGCGCGCAGAACGGACAGGCTGCATGAAAAGTGTGAGTACCATGAGGAAGAGGAATTTGGGACCAATAAGCAGTTGTCTTTTCTGAGCACACGTGTCCACATGGGCTGAACGCGTGAGTTGGAGGTCCTGCATCCACATAAAATCCAGCTTCACATCCAAGCCACAGAGGCACATAGGGGCCGACAGAGCGGCACATGGGACACTCTCGATCCTTGCCGTCTCTCTCCTCTTTGTTTCCCCAGTTGTGATAGCCATGGACATGGCCACAGTTCAGGTACACCCACGGCTGCTTTTCATCTACAACATCTTTTCTCTTCATGCTGGGAAATGCCAAGGTGTTAAACCCCACAGGACACTGGGGCCTCGCCGCGTTTATTTCCTGTCTCAGCGCCTCCAGGTGCTTGACAGTGGGAGTGCGTGAAAGCCCCTCCGCAGTGCGCCACAGCAACGTTGCTCCACACAGGTCGATGAGAGAGCCATCCTGGAGTTGGTTAGTTTCGTTTTCAACCTTGTGACGGGCAGAGGAAGAGAAAGAGGTGCCACCTGACATTATCTGAAGAGTAACATACGGCACTTTCATAATACAAATTTGCCTGGAAGATCCAAAGTTTCAAGCAACTACCAAGTGTGCTGTAGAAAATAGCCACAGAACCCAGTGCCATCTCCTTCCTCCTCTTTTAAATAAACTTCTTAGGAGATTGAGGTGGATGTAAGATTAAGACCATGAAAAGCTCCCTTCCAACCTTAATTTCTCTTCTCAGCTCCTTCACTATAACGCTGCCAGATATGCTACTTGAAATGCATCATGGAAGAACGGCACAGCACAAGGCTTGTTGAGTCCTCCATCGTACTGTAGAGTATTTTATTTACACACACCCCTCTACACAAGGCTTTCTTCTCCCCAGGAGAAATGAGCTCCTGGCATTCCTAGCTAACTGCACCAGTAAATAAGTATTCCTGCTGCGTTTCCTTTTGCTAAGAGACCCCAAGTCATACCAAAATGAATCATCTCCTCAAAGTGTCACCAGTGCTTTGGAAACAAGAGGAAGGGGAAAACTCAGGATACCAACAGAGAGATGGATATCCAGGTGTATAGGTAGGTTGTTAATAAAACTAGTTATTCTTTTTAAAAGTAAAAACGGGAAAACTTTAAAAGCATAAACTCAAAAGGGAGAATCAGGAAAATGTTCTTTACATCATCCACATAACTATCACATCTTTCAGAAGAACATACTAGACTGGCAACTCAGTTTAGGAGAGCAGCCTAGATCTGCAGTTAAATACTACGGAGATAACCTGTCAGTTATTCAGGTTGAGCAAGAACCTTTCATGTACAAACACAGACACATAAGTCGGTGCAGCTAATTACAGAGGTGACAAATGCACTGAATGAGGCAGATTCTGGCCTCTGTTTATGCCCAAGCTGTATCACTTGTGGCTGTACCCATTTTAAACATGGTACACAAAATGTTGGTCCTCACTCTTACCATTTTTCCCCTCTGCTGAGCCGATCTGGTTTCACGGAGGCTGAACACGTTCCCACACACAGATATCTCTCTCCACACCCCTGGCTTGGAGTCCTCTGTAAATCCGTTACGGGGATGCATAACAAGAACTCCATTTGTGGTTAGTCCATCCATTTGCCCATCTGATGTCTTCCACTTTGCAGCCTTCTCCTAAGGAAAACGACAACAATGACAACTTCTAATTTTGCTCAAGTAGAGATACAAATTAGTTCTAAAACAAGCCTGCATCGATCTGGGAGAACAAAGTTCCCTTACCCCAAGGAAGATGTTCTTAGAGGAGTCAAATCCTGCAGCATATATTCTCGCAGTAAAAGGAGGGTTACGTTCACATATGATTCTGCAGGCAAACCTTGATATAGTGCTCTGTACAGACTGCGTATCTGAATTACTCTGACTTCCAGGAACCGTATCTGTCACAACGAAGTCTATAGGACTCTCTGTTGATCGACCAATCTGCAAAAAGGGATACAAAATATGTTTAGAAGTAGACCCATTGCCTCTGGGTCTAGCAATGTTCAAGACTAAAGCATTTAAAAGTGATCAAGAAAACGTCATGACATTCCAGTCTGAAGCATTTCCCTCCACCAATCTAAATTTAGTTTTCTAAAGCCTAATCTGAATTGATGAGTTATTCCACCTCCATGTGATCAAAGTTATTCTGAAGGCTGAGTACAGCCAAGCAAAAGAAGGAGAAGTAAAAAGATGTAATTAAGTCAATTTTGAGAAGATTTCTCATTGAAGGTCTTCTCATCAGAAAGGTTAGAACGAGGTCAGCTGGACCGGCTGCAGCAGTGCCAAAACAGCTGGGAACAGCAGTTAGATGGAAAAAAAAAGTGGTATTCAGTCACTTTGCATGCCCAGAATATTCTGAGCAACACCAGACTAGGGAAAGACTGTCCAGAGATTACATGAGCTGACTTTCCAGCTCCAGTGGGGCACCAAGAAACAGCACATCTGTCAGGACAGACCAGGTACAAGGTGCTTGCAGCAGGGGTGATGGTGGTGTTACATTGATATGCACAACACACAAAAAATCCGGTTGTAAGCAGATGTTGCATTCTTGTTAAGATGTTCTTAGAAATAACAGGCTGCAAAGTAGCTGGGCCTTCTTTTCTGGATGCATGGAAGAGAATGAGCTTTGCAGTCCCATGCAACTCTATGGGTTCTAATAAAGTTGCATGTGTTTGACTGCTTTTCCCATCATCTTGACCTTCTCTTTACAAAATAAAGAGAAGTTAAATCCCTGTCCCAAACATCCTCACAGCTAGGTTTAAAGCCCACTTGTATATTTTTACCTTTTGCTCATTTCCAGAGCTCTCAATAAGCTCTTAAAACATAGATGGTTATATTAAGACTGATTAACTGCTAGGAGGAAGAACCAGGGCCTGAGGTGGTTTTTGGTGAAGGCTAGAGAGCTCTCATGAGACTGAAACTGCTTTGTCAAAATGTTTGTTTTTTTTTTTCTTAGGCAGGATAACCCATCAGTACACATGGATTGCCACTGGCAATTTTAAAGCAGCATACATGCCACAGCTTGCCTAAAGAGAGAACACTTACACAAGCAATAGCTTACGCTGCAGTTAGTTTGTTACAGCCCTTTTGCTCTGTTGTAGATATCTGCAGTTGCACAGCAGCTTCCTCACCACATACCAACACCTCCTAACTCCTTAAATCTTGCCATGTCGTCATAGCTAAATGCTGTGACAGCAAAATTCCTTTCCATAAATTAGGCACAATGAAAATCAATGCAGCATCAGTCCAGGAATCAGAAGAAACAAAACACAAGAAAACCCATAACAAAACCCTTCCTTTTGAGAAAAACAGGAAATAATAAGTACAAGATATGAGTGAACATCACAGCTGTACATGTATTTGTGGTTCCTTTGCTTACATACAGGAACTCCAGCAAAGTTCTTCTGAACTGACAGCACATCTGAACTGGGCCTCCTCTCTCAGTATTACCAACACCTTTAACTTATTTCTGGGTTTGCTTAAAGGAGTCAGGGGGGTCATACTAGTTGTGTTAAAAGCTTTTCTATATTTTCACATTGCATTTCTTCTACCCGTCTCCTACTGGCTGATCCCAAATCCCTTCATAAATGCCGGAAGCAAAGTTCCAAATGCTTCAGAGAACTGTGTACTTTATTATTAATTTTGCAAGGAGAGACTAGAAACAGGTTAAAAGACTTGCAGTCAAAGACCAAACCATAATCCTGTACGTTAGTCACAAAAACAGCTTTCGCCTCTGATCAAGTAAGCCTAAGAAGAGATGCGCAGATATACGTCTTTGTTCATGTGACGGCCTTGGGAACAAACAGAATTAAACATCTCTGCAAAGTGAACTGCAGAAAATGACACGTGTGAACTTTCGCATCTGAGAAAAGCGTGTTCAGAGAATGTCTCACTAGAAACCATCACAAGCATGAATACTTTCAGATGTCATTTACTTCACATACCTGGAACATATCTGTGTTGCTGTCATGGGTATATTCAACTACTACTGTCTGGGCCCGAGACAAAGTGTAAGAGATGCTGTGTTGGTCCTTATTACTTATTGCCTATGGGAAAAAAAGGCAAATTATTGAACCAGTGAACAATAGATCTACTGAACACAGCAGTGAAGCAGACAGCATAACCAGGCTCTTGTTCTGCTCAATGAACACATTAAGTCAGATGCTCATTAGTGACACACCTGTAGTTAAACTTCACAAAAACCAGCCCTGGCCATTAAATAAAGCTGCACGATTGATTCAGCAACAGACCAAACTGGTCTCTTTACCGCACGCTGCAACAAAGTACACGTAACCAAGACAGATGATTAGTCATGCTTGGTATTAAAGCATAGCTGGCCTTGACACAAAGAATAAAACAACCCAGGGCAAAGGCTAAAACTGATTGGAACACCTTCGTAGCCTTCTCAGCCTGAACTTCTGAACAGCAAAATGACGACAAAAACTTAGGGACTTCGTTCTAAAGGAAAGATCTGAGTACATACTCAAATCACTGATTAATAAGCTACGTGGACAAAAATGTAACAAGCAGTTCTGGTAAACAGGGTAATAGGGAGAAACTCAGCACAAGTTGCACAAGTTGTAGCAAAGTAACCTAGGTTTCAGTTAGTCTCGATTTTCATTCTAGAGACTTATGCCATGCCTCACATGCAAAACTAAATCCACCTGCTAGGAACTGAACAAAAAACCTTTATAAAGTGCTTCTAAATAGCACTTATTATTTGAAGACCATAAAGAATTAACAAAAATTAATGTTCTTTTCACAGATGTCCTACAGGTGTAATGCTAAGTACATTATGCTGGAGTAACTTCAGTCAACAAAACGCGTATGATTTGAAAATATTTTTTATGCCATTTCCTGACTTTAGGAATCAATATTCCTAGGTGTCCAAGTATTTAGAGAGTCAAACACTTAACAGTGCTGTATTTGTTGAAGGGCCTAGACATTCTTGAATTCCATTGGTTTTAGTAGAAGTGACCCACTTCTTACTGAACATTATTACACACACATGAATCCCTACGATAAAGAAGTATTTCATAGTAATACCTTACCTACAATAGCCTTAACTTTGACATGAAATACAATTCAGCTTCAAGATTTAAGCCTTTCCTTCATTGCTTCTTACTGGGAACCCTGAATTTGATTACCAGCCATACAAAACATGCCCTGCCAAACCCACCTGTACTCATCTCCGGGGAACTCCTACCCACTGGGCTGAGTAGCAAGTGCACACAGCTTTGATAAAACTATTTCAAAGTCAGCTTCAAGCGAAGCAAGCTTAGCCCTAAAAAGCATGAATGAGTGTGAAAACAGGAAGTCTAGTACAGATGTTTGTAGCAAATCTGGAAGGAAAAAAAAGTGTTTTACATGACTAACCTCTACCCTTGAAAATTCACATTTCAAAAAACAAACATTTTCCTTTCCTTTCCATGGCAAGG
Organism: Cygnus olor; assembly: GCF_009769625.2. Lineage (NCBI taxonomy): Eukaryota > Metazoa > Chordata > Aves > Anseriformes > Anatidae > Cygnus > Cygnus olor. The sequence continues at coordinate 110,233,902 of NC_049171.1, forward strand.
ACTGGGCACTGGATTTGTTTTGCTAAATGGTTTCTTGCTAATCCTGACTGCTACCAAACATCCTTGGACAAATATGAACCATTCTTTTCACAGCCAGAATTTCATGCTTTTTACATCATTTCATCTCAGCATAACAGCATTGATTTCACTGAACTTTTTAGACAGCACTAAGTAAGACTGAACTACACAAATCAAGCTTACCTTTGCTGCTTGAGGTGTACAGGCAATATGCACAGTGCTAGGTTTCACCCCATTTGCCTTGGGCCTTTTAAATAAAGCAAACCTACTTTTTCTTCTTCCTCTATCTCCATTTGGGAGAGACCCATTGTACCTATCAAAAAGGACAGAAAAAGAATAAAGTCCATCTTCCTGTATTACCTAGCTTCTCACAAGGTACAGACAGCCCAGAAAAAAAATTCTAAGTACAAAGCCTTCGTAATTAGTACAATATTGAAAAGCTACATACTTCCTATTAGTTTCATCTATTTAAATCCAAGAATTGGTAAACACAATATTGAAACATGCCTACAGAACTCCAGCATATACGCCCAAAGCTTGCAGAGCAAGGAATACTATCTAGATTAATCTCAAAGCTACTATCAACAAGCAGAAAAGACTTGGGCTACAAACAAGAAAACAAGTAAGGTTATACGCTTATCTGTAGTTTTATCTCTAAATTGTGTGTTCACACTGTAAATGAAAGACCATAAATACTCACCAAACCTGGTGGAGAACTACCTTTTCAGAGAATTTTAGTTGAAATGAAAACCCAGAAAAAATAGATATGCTGTCCTCTGAGACTTCAATTTAATCCATCAGAAAACCCTCAGACTCTCACTTTGAGCATGTCAACATAAACAGACCAGCCAGCCAATTTGCTTTCTTAGTATTTTCTGTTTGAACTTTGGTATTAGAGTCAGCTACCACGGTTTTAAGCACTATCATACTAGTCATCTGCATAGGCCCAACCTGGAATCAATTCGGAAACCCTTCACAAAGTGTTTCGTGACAAAGGGAGCCAATTACCTGGGATGAACACAAGAGTTGAAAATAAACTTACATCTGACTCTGCTGTTTACAGCCCTACCTCCATGCTCACAAAAAGGTTTGCAGACAGCAGTGCAATTTTCCAATATATCACATTACGTGTGTCACCTGGTTGCTGCTGAAAAAGATAACCATCCCTCTACCTCCTCCCTCAGCCAGGTATTCTAGCCCCTTCCTTACATGAGACCAGCCACCAAAGAAAAGCTGAACAACTTGCTTTCAGCTGTATGCTTGCAAGATACAATGCAAAAGGAGTTTGAATGAGAGGTAGCGTGATCGCCTCTCACAGCAACCTGCAGTTTAACTGCTGTAAGTGCACTCTGAAGTTCTACCTTCATTCTCACTGCCAACACACACACAAACACTTACCCTAATACGATCAATTCACCATACTTCACTGGTGCTTTTGATGGATGATTTTCTTGATCAGGAGAAAACATGAGCTTAGCTAATGACTTCTTCTCAAATTTCAGGTCTCTGATCAAGAGTTGTGGCACGCTTTTTTCATTATTTCCTGTAAAAACAACGATAAAGTGACACGTAAGAGGCACTGAAATACGTCAATTATAAAAACCTGCACATTTATCTTTTGTTCTTCCTGACCTGACAGAGTAGATACAATATTTTCTACCTGGTGCTTTTCCAAATTTTGGTTTTGCCTGAAATAATTTTAAACAGATCACACATATAAAGACACATCAGTTCTGGCTGAATTGCCTGCAACAACTACAAGAACACAAAAAAAAAATACAAGTACATTTAGAAAATTCCCATACAGCCTTGATAAAACATCCAGTTTTCCTTCATGATAGTTTTTACTATAAATGGTACTTAGCTTCTCTTATAATCTTTGGTTGACCTATCAAGAAATAGATCCTGACAGGTATAAAATTTAAAGAAAAAACAAGACCAGCGCATTAACCAAAGAGGTAGAAGTTTTCATGGAAAGTAGGTGATTCAGAGCTTTCCAAAAATGTTCTGGATCTGCAGATTGGAGGAATTTGTAAGACAACTGGATGTCGAGTCCACTGTATGAGTTTGGGACATGTCATGTGATCTCTGTTTAACCAGAGACAGAAGTGATACAACCAGCTGTTTGAACCAGATGTCCTGTAGGAATTGCCAGTAATTCTTACTGAGAATGGTCTTTCAGAATGCAACTTTTGGTCCTACTTTTGCTCTGAGGAGCAGTTCCCATTAGTATTCTGTATAGCTTCTCATTAATAACACTTCCAGATTCTGACCCACCCAACCCATCTCTGACCTTCCTGCAGAGCCTACCCAACACAGCACATGCTTCATAAAGAACAAAGCTGATGCTAGCCTGTTTGAGCTTGCCTTTAACAGAAAGGAGACTGTTCCCTCGGTTTTTCCAGATAAGTTTTCATACTGACTCAGAAAACTGTTAAGCTTTTAGTTCTGTACTTTCAGTACTGATTGTTAATATTCTGCCTTCTGTTCAAATAAACATTTTTGGCCCACATAACATTTCTTGTAACCTGTCATCAACTTTGATCACAAATACAATGTTGTATCTCTATTTTCTTCTACCTAGAAGTAGATACTAAGCAGAAAAGACATCACTCTGCAGATTTTATCTACCCCTCACATATACCCTAACAGAGAAAAAGATGCGGCAGTCTGACATCCTGCTCACATTTGCTCAGAAGCTGGTACAAAGATACTTTTACTGACCTGATCTCTACCCTCTCAGTTCTCTTTGTTTCACCACAGAGAAGCTTGGCCCTCAACAACCCTTCTCAATCCATCAAGTTCTTATTCAGCATGGATATGTTGATCCACACCTGCAGTCAGCCCACAATGTTATCTTAAAATTCAGTATGTTTCCTCATGCCTTCTTGCATGCTACCCCATGTATTTAGGAGAGCTTCACACAAACACACCTGAGGACATCTTACCGTCCTTCAAACTTTTGCTGTGATGACCACACAACACAGCCAGGGGACTGAACTGAAACCTTTCTTTTCACCCTTCATTCTTCTCTCCATTTTTTTTTCCTTTGCTCTCAAGTCTGAATAGTATGGATTTTAAAGTTGCCTGAAATAAGAAAGTAAGCGAAGACTGTCCTTCTGTTTAGCACATGTAACAATATCACAAGCATGTCCTGATCCATCGCTGTGCATTATAATAAACTTGATCTGCACAACAGTACCATGGCAGTGTCCGTGTCCTGTCTGCACTGTTTTCGCTATGTAGGAAGCAGTATGCTTTTTCACTGGACAGCTATCCTGCTTCAAGCCTTAGGGTATCCATCATTTAGTTGGTGCAGAAAGTGCCTTACACTGATCCAATGGCCCCTATCTATCACCCATGAATAGCAATAAACAGCACATGAGAAAGTAAAGTAGTTTAGTTTGCTCCAAAGCCTTTCTTGTTTGCTGACTAAGTTAACTGGGATGGCCAGGGTATTTGCTGTTGCAGGTAAAGCCCAAAGTTTTGCCCCTAAAAGTATAAAATTGAAAAAAAAATACCAACCAACAAAAATAAAAATAAAAAAACCTTATATGAAATTTGACCTTAAAACTTCTATTCATGCCTGTAGACATAACACCATGAAGTAGAGATTGTCCCATTTGATAAACTTAGCCCCACATGAACTGAGTTCACAATTTTTATGTTTGACCTGGCCACCTGGGGCCTTCTGTGCCTCCTGGCATCACAGCCCTCATGGAACACCACACCTTGGCCATTGCATTTCATGTGCTGTGCTTCATGTTTCTTTGCTAACGTGCGTGAAGGTTTTCCTTTGAACTGGCGTTTAAAAAATGATAAAAACTGCTATGAAATCTGTAACACCACCTATGAGGAAATCGCATGGGAGTAGTAAATACCATGGCATTGTAAAAGAAAAAAGATTTGAGTAACACCCACCCTACACTATGACGTTTGAAAAAAGAGCTAATCGATTCACCCAGAGAAGCAGGGAAGGCAGGCATCAAAAATAACTAAGCTTTGCCATTAGTACAAAAAAGGCTTGGCATAACTTCCTCTCTCATCATCCAAGTGAACGTTGTCACAGAAAGCTAAAAAAAAAAATAGGATAGAAAAATACATCTCCTAGTCAGCTTCTGATCCTCTTCAAAACTAATTACACATGAACAATTAAGGGAGACTCTACTTTAAAGTATCACCTGAACAGGTAGCTAGCGACCTCTTAAGAGATGACAGAGCAGAAACCAAAAAAGAAGCCAACAGTTTCACATGACAGACTTCAGCAGTACACATTAACTATAAAGTCTTAATAAAAGAAAAAGTATCCAGCATCTAATGCTCAGCTCCTCTGTAATACTTTTGTTGCTGTTGTTAAATAAATCCAGACAAGTTTATTTTGGGAGCAGCACATATGATGCAAACCCACTTCTTATTTCACTTAATGAAGGTTAAAGAAAAAGAAGTCTAGAGCTACCACTAGTAAAACAGCTTGCTTCTACATTTTCAAAAGCATGGCTTGAGTGTTTGAACTTGATTTTTTAAAAATGTCTCAGAACCTTTATGAGATGCACACATCACTTTTACAACCATTAACACCCAGAAGCTTCAGTTCAAGCACATATCAAACTCAGAGCCCTTAAAAAAAAATGCAGTGTTGTACATGCTTTTTCTCACATATTATCATCTCCCTGATGTACCATACCCAAAAGGAAGAGACTTCTTTTTCCCCCTCAAAGAAAATAAATGCTGATCATATTCTTCCAATGAGGTTCCAAAGACTACTCCAAGCACAACTTCATGTCTGCAAATAAAACTGGAGAGGAGTCTACTAGGCCATGGATAACAGCCCCACTGCTGAAACAGAGCAGGCAAGCAGACCTTTTAAAGCTGGATATAGTATTTAAGAACTTATGGAAGGACATGCTCTTGAGTTCATAGGGAAGAACCAATAAGTTATAGAATGGGCCTTTTCTTGTTACAGAATGACCTGCCTGATTTTTATTTCTAGCATACTACAGTAGAATTCTTCCAAGTGTTAGGAAAGGCTGATTAAATACATTTAAAAGTCAACTAGGTGCTGTAGAGCCAGTATACAACTGAGCAACTGGCCACTTGAACTGAACACTTCTAAGTCAGCTTTCTGCCATGACCATTACTTTTGCAGCAGCATCTCTGGCCATTGGTGGTTTGGGCTTCATTGACGTAATCTCAGAACAACAGACTATTCTGAAAGTATTCTGAAAGTCCTTCCATACCCTTAAACGCTGATGAGGAATAAGGTGTTAACTACAAGATCCCACCCCATCCTATATTCTTTCAAAATCACATAACTGGTAGCAAAAAAATTTCACCTCAAGATCTCTGCTTCTGCTGCAGAGAAGAGACTAAAGCCTGAAAACCTTTCTCTGTGAATAGTCCTGTATTATACAACCGAGCAGATCTTGTGAGTAAAGCAACTGGCACACAGAGAAAACCGTTTCAGAAAGGCATTACTTGAGTCGGTAGGAGGTGCTGCTCACTGAGCACAACTTTGCCGTTAGCACAAAAACACGATGGGTACCAGTTAGTGTCTTGCAGTCTCAAAATAGGAAATTGGAAAAGGAAGAAGTCATGAACAATACCGTTTTGTTCTTACAACTGGTTCCTCTGGAGCCAGGAGAAAGATCATGGAAGGTAACTTGCACAATACCCTCATGTGTAACTGTTTTGAGGGAACGGAAAGAGATGACATTTAAACTGAAGAACTATTTTAAATTCTATTTAGGAATGAAAACCCAGTTTCCTACAAGCCTTCTTGTTCTTAAATACTCAGTTGAGTCATGGAAGGCAAAGATTGCGATGGCAGAAAGCAAGCTACAGATTTCTGAGTACATTCGTGTAGGATTGCCCCCTCTCCTGTCACATTCGAACACGAGTCAGAATCTGGAGGCAGACGATTCTCTGGGAAGACCTAGCAAGCCATGTGTTGCTGCAGCATGTAATAATGAATGGACTCACTCACGGAGCACTGCAAATCTGACATGCTTTCAGTCGCTTCGTGACGTACGTTAGCTCTAGTCAAACCGAATGTCAGGATCTGACCTATTTGTATGCCTTCACTTGCTATCCCCCAAGGTTTAAGTCTTTGGGCACATGAAAACAGTGTTCCCATGCTTCATGGCAGATGTAAGTTTAAGAGGCTGTCTGCTTTCACTGAACATGCCATTTCCAGTGGGGGACCCAGAGATATAATGAATTTTGGTTGAATTATCAGCTTTAGTTTACCAGCCATCCTCAATTGTTCCACTGTCTTTTCTGATCATGCGACAACATTCACAATAAGTCTTTACTGGCTCCTATAGAAAGGCTTCAGGTCTTGTTTGCACTGGGGCACAGCACCTAGTGAATAAGCTTGCTATTTAGAAGACTAAGTGCAGCTTTCAGAATTGAAGAAAGAATAGCAGTATCTTAATGGTTAAAATGGGGCAGGGGGAGGGGAGAACATAAATTCAATGAGCCCAAGCAGAGATTCATTAAACACTCTGCTGTGAGCTAAAAATACTAGAATAAAAGTCTCTTTGTAATAAATTACCATCATTTTCTAAACACAGAGCCAGCATTATAGGCTGTTAGCAACTGTAGCTAGTGCCAGACTAGCCCTTTTCTAAAATACTGCATTAAAAAAAACCACTTTCACTGTATAAAAAGAAGTCCTCTGTCAATGAGTAAATTAAAATAAAAATATGCTGATTCAGATGCAGAAAAGGGATATCTTTCCATTTTTATAATATTACTTTAAGTTCTATATCTACATATTCTAGGGTTTGGATTTTTATTTATTTTTTGCTTATAGAAATAAAGCACAAGATAGCTTGCCTACTGATGTTTTTATACAATTTGCTATTTGCAGTTCTCCATTTACAACCCTTGCAACATCTCATCTCTTCACTCAGCAATTCTGCTTTAAGTCAGGGAGGATATGGACAAAATAGAACCCAGCTCTTCCCACAGGTATGCAGGGACAGAATAAGTGGAATAAGTGGCAACAAACAAGCTGCAACACAGAAAATCCTGATTAGCTCTTAGGGGAAAAAAATCCAGAGCAGCTGTGGGATCTCCATTCCTGGAGATGTTCAGACTTCAGCTGCACGTAGCCCTGAACAACCTGATGTAAGTCTGTCCCAGTGAGCAGAGGGACTGGATCAGACAGCCTCCCAACCTAAGTTATCCTAGGACTAAAATTCATTTTCAGGAAGCCCAACACCATTTTACGAATAAACTGAAATACATACCTGAGGTGCACCTTTGATCAGTTACATGTATATCATGAGCAACTCCAAAATAAAAGCTTTTATCCTGACCCTCCCCAGACATATTACTGTAATACAGAGTTTTATTTAGATGTAAAGCACCATATTGTTCTTCAAAAGAAGATTTCACATTGCATAGTGCCACTACCTGACTAAACACAATTAGGACCCAAGTTCACCAGCATCCATTTACACATTTAAACTCTTTAGCATTCATAACATTTTTCACTAGGCAATCTTGTGACTGCAAGACTGGAAACCAAACCCTTCTGAGCACATACACAGTTATTTCAGTACTGCATATTCTCTCCTATGGTTACATCTTATCCCTTCAGAGATGAAATCTTTACTTTCTGATTTTAAGGACTATAATATCAAAGTTTAGGTAACCACGAGACGAAATCTGTGTGGAATACTAGTCTCTCAAGATGAAGGTATTTGCAAGTGTGGAAGAAGGAAGAAGCAATAAACAAGCAGAGAGAAGTTAAAAATAAATGTAATTCCCAGCAGACCACCTCCTTGCTTGATTAGGAGTCCTGATCAAGCCCAAGTTGCTGGATTTGGGAACACAATTGGTAAACATGAGCACAGTTTATAGCACTGCACGCATATGAAGTAACTGGAGTGGTAGCACATTTTGGAAGTTGGATGATCATGTAAGAACCACCCAAAGATATTCTTTCTCAACCTTGAAACATTGGTACCTTCACAGGTTGTCATGTTTCAAAGTCCCTGTTTTCTGCAGAGATGTACTTGTCCTTTGCATTAGCGTCACTCAGTTGATACTGATAATGTTACTGCTGATCCACACGGGTGTAAGCAACAAGGAATCAGCTCCTTGCATCACCACAGTTTTGAAGGCAGAGACAAAGATTAGGAAATCACTTTCTTCTACTTGATGGTTAAACCAGCACTGGAAAGTTATTCTCCTTTAACTGTCTTCTTCCTGAAAGTTTCTTCTGTTAAAATGGTTTTACTGGAGCGATTGCCTGGGAGAGCATGCAAGTCACAGAAGAGTGTTGTGTGTTTTCATCCTTCACCCAGTTTCTAGTTAAAAATAAGCTCGTGTTTCCTTCACACACATACCTGGAACTTTAGGTTCAGCACGTTTTTATCTTTCACTTTTGAGATTAGTCAGATTCTGTCTACAGCTTGCATCCTTCACCGCAGATGCAGGGGAAAGGTATAGCAAAACAGCTGTTAAGTATTCAAGTCGTGCTGTCACTTCAGATCAGTAGCGCTACTTTTCCTCCGCTACAGGAGGATAATTAATTTTCCCCTCCTTTCTAGAAAAGGTAGTATTTCAGCATCTAAAAAAGTACAGAATTAGCCTTGGGAATGTGGAAATTTAGCTCAGCCTTTAGGTTTTGTATGGCTTATTCTTTCCTTAGTCTATACTGTTTGCCTTTTCTTTTATAACCTCTGAATAAGCTTAGTCATCTGCGCTATACACGAGAGTGTCTTATGATATGAAAGTACTGAAAATAAGACAACAAGGCCAAACTCTGAAATGAGCAACCTCTCCCTCACAGGATACCAAGCACAAAACAATGCAAACAACTATCTGCTGCTGTGCCTTGAGAACATCTGTAAGATCCCAATAGAGGGGTTTTTCATTCTCAAACAATGAAAGCATCTTTTTATCAGAGACATCTGCCATTGGTAGGCTGGTAATCCTGGAAACATATCATGCAAGAATCTTAGCAGAAAAAAAAAAGCATGGTGCCTGTAAACACTTTCAAAGGGACATTAACTTGATACGCAAGAGCAAGTCTACTGCTTTGCACCAAGACTACAGCTAACCTTTTCCAGTGTAAGAAACAGCAGTTTTAGTTGGGTTAGCATCCAGTGTGCTGCTTCAAGTCCGGTTTCAGTCACAGAAGCAAATCTGAGCAGCTCTTAGTAATTTTATGAAGCTTGGGAACAATGCCGTGAGGACAAGCATCTTTGTTCAGGAAAACATTTTAGAGGAAGACTTACAATAGAAGTGCCTACATGAAAACTTGTACTTCATGGCAGTACTCAAAAATAGCATTCCTTTTCAGAAGATGGAAAATCCTTCTATGCACAGGGCTTGATTCCAATCAGACTTCTGCTGCCTTCACTTCTGTTATTCTGAATTGCCATTGATGGGATCAGAGCGGGGCCAGGCATATTAAAACTGAAAGAGTTACATAACAGCTAATGATCCACCCTAGCATATTGACAAAAATCAATTCTGAAAATATTCTCTTTAAAAAAAAGTAATCCAACATTTTCAGTTATGAAAAGTAACAGCTGATCCTCCCCTGAGGAAACCACGATATCCTCCTACAGATTATAAATGATGTAATTCAGACTGTGTGTGGGAAGCTGAAAACATTTGTCTTTTAGCACAGGGTAGCTATTTTAAAGCTGTCACTGCAATATTATCCATAACCTTAATTAGCTGAGAAAAAAGTTCTTCACCAGTTAAACTGCCACATTTCCACGCACACTTACCACCCATGCCCACCAAGTCAGCTTTCAGATATATCAGTGACAAAACGTACAACCTCATACAAGGTAAAGCTTATTGGTTGCTTTTAAACTTTCCTTTAAAAAAAACCTGCAGCACTAGAGCAAGTTAACTACAGTTTGCGTTTGTTGAATTAGCTAAACTATGAGGCCAGTGAAAGTAATTTAAACAAGCTACTTACGAAGATTAATTTGCAACTTTATATGCCAGTTTTTGTTTGTATTTGCACTGAGACTGTTACTACAAACTATTTAAGAGCTTTTATTTCATACTCAAATTTTCAACTAAAGATTATTTATATAAGCTGTAATTATGAAGCCATAAAAAAGTATAACAGGCATGCTGATAACACAACATTATCTGTTCATTAAACATGGCACTACCTTTTTATATCTTTATGGAGTGCCTTGTGAAAGCAGAATCAGGAAAACAAACTTGTATAATGGTGGTACAGAGTGGCAAAAGGAAGGTCTAATTTTCTGACAGAGAACTCTGCAGTCAGGATCCTTTAAAATTATACTCTTACTGCCTTCAGACAAATTACACGGTATTACCTCAAAAATAAGCAATCCCAACGTTCATTGCAATTCAGTGAGAGAATCACAACTTCCATATACAGATGGAGAGTATATACCAAAATACAGGCATTTTATTTTTAAAAGGGCCATTACACAAATAGATGAAGCTTTTTATGCTTTGATTACCGAGCACAGGGAAATCTACTGTATGATGCACCTGAAGTAGAATATATAGCTGAGAACCCTGTACTTGCAGAAAACCACAATGACTTCTTGTTCTGCAGACCTGAACATTACTGTTTTGTTTTCTGAGCTTCTGACTTCCTGACGAGGCAGTTTATGTACCAAAGTATCAACTGAACAGATGTTTGTATTACGCTCAAGCTTTTTCACACAGTGTATAATATCATCTTGCACAAATAAGTTATAATTACATTTAAACCGCTTTTGGTTTAGACAACAGTAATATTTAACAGCTCTGTGAGAAATTCCCCTTGGTATGATTTATTAGATAACGCTGACAGTTTCAAGGCATCTTGCTCCACACACTAAAAATGAGAAGCAACTGACTTCTTGTGAACAAGATGCATTTAGTATATTGTGCACTTTATATGTCTCTTCTTATTTGAGGTAGGAAAGCAGCCTGCAAACATGCTGCTTGTTCTCAGATTTCCCTTCAGCCATATCACTGAACTTCCAACTTCTTACTAAAAAATAATGTGACTGAGGAGGCTTTATAAAGACTGAAACAGTGCAACATTAGAACGTAAAACCGATGGCATGCAGAGCACTTACCAGTATCTTTCTGTTCTCTCAGCGTTTCTACACTGTAGAGAAGAAAAAGCCTTCAGTCTTGTTTAAGAGACACGAAATCCACCAACTCCTTTAAATCCCAGCAACTGCCAGACTGAGTGCCTCTGCCGTGTGCTTTTACTTAAGCAGTGGGGAACGCATTCTGACTAACCGGGGGCTGGCTCTGCCTTACGTAAGCTAGGTAAACACCACCACGCTGCGCACCATTGGCTGAAGTCACAGCCTGCATCCTGCTTGCCGTGCCATAAATTCATCAATCTCTGGCCCCAAAAAGGAAAAAAGGAAGTAGAGGGTGTGTTGAAAGCTATCCTGCAGCCCAGATCCCCAGCAGTTCTTCGGTTTAGGCTCGCAGAGAAACACTGTTCAATTTCCTTGTCAGCTCCTCTTACATAACTGTACCCATGCAGGCTATACCTTTTTTCTTTTTATTTAAATCATCACTTATTAGCCCAGCTAGCCTTCCTCACCTCCCACACAAAAAGTGATTTCTTAATACAGTAAGAATTAAAACAGCAGAAAGCCTTCAGGTATTGCTAGCCCTGTTTTCACTAATATACTGTAGAGCTGGACACAACACACCTGCAAACACCACCTGAGTAGATCTGCTTTTAGATACTGGAATCACTTGGCCAGAGATGCTATAGCATCTTATTTCTTCAGGACGCACGTTCGAAAAGGTAACTCTGCATGTGCTAGACCAGGTTCTCATTTTGTATTCCACTACGATTGAAATAATCTAACCCACTGACTTGATGCAGTTGTTTAAATGCCTGAGCCATAAAATGGTGATCAAGTTACCGCCTCGTGGAACTGATCATGCAAATGTTTGTCTGTTGCAAGCGAGATACAATGCAGTAGTTTAACATTTACATCAGGTCTTACACTGCAATTGTAATGGGCCAAGCAGTTGCGCATGGTTACCCTGGCTCAAGTGACGCACGCTCAGGCTGACATCCAACATCCCCAAACTCTACACTTGGCTGTACAGCTGCCATTTCTGCTGCTCTTTCCTATAGATAGCACTGCTTGCCACCTCAGTTTTACAAGCACAGCTTCCTGGCTTGGTTTCCTTGATCTGGTTCACAGTGAAGCTGTCCATGCTTTTAAAAGTGGTTTTACCTGCTCAGTTGTTTTTCAGCCGGATCTGTTTCCCAACTGAGCTCGCAGCATGGCTGTGCAAACAGCTGTACCAGCAGAACTGAAGGCTCCTGATTACACAGGAGCACTCAAAGCTAAGCACTGGCAAACTAGCTTCTTGTTCATAATGCTGTAATGCAGCATAAGTTGCAACTCCACATCAGTAAGCTTCACTGCTGAGAATGAGGTTAATGCTTACCTTTTTTTCCCCTCTCTCCTCAAACTGTACTCCACAGCTAATCTTCTCCAAAGTAATACTGTCAGGCTGTGCTGTTACATCACCTTGTCACCTGGAAAACTGAACTACAGAACTCCTTGCCATAGGATATTCTTGATAATAAAACCGTATAGAGGATCAAAGACACCACATACACCATCATAGCTTACTAAGCACACAGATATCACTTTGCTCCACAGAAATGACTGAGCTGCAACCACTGAACAGCACTTTGAAGAAGCATTGATGTGCAAATTCCATCATTCCACTCCTCTCCAGGCTTCCACTTCTGGCCACCATGCTACTCAATATTGATCTGAGATGGTATGGTCATTATCACAGCTGTCAGATTACTCAGCTGAGAAGGTGGTTAGAAAAAAAAATACCAAATCAACATACACAAACCCCAACTATTTTAACCCAAAACATTTTTTAAATCTGTTTGTGGGTTTATTCTGTAAACCTGCTGCATCAAAGCTAGTGAGATCAGAACCTTCTGAATGAACCTCATCAAGCCACATCTTGAGATTCAAATTTGGTCCTCCTCCCTGCCAAAATCAACACCCTCACTCTACTGTCACACAAGCCTTGCTCTTCCACTGATTGGTATGGCACCTTTCACTGTGGTGGAAGAGTTGCCTAATCCCACTTCCCCCATCACCTTCAAGTCTTCTACATTTTGCCCTGGCCTATACAAGGTTAATAGTTTTAATTTTGTCTTAATCAGGACTTGAAAAGGAAAAAAAATAAGCATCAGGACTGTGTTAGTATCACTTAACATACAGGTACAGCAATAAAAGTACAAAAGGTGCTCTGTATCAGTGTATACCCCGAGTTGGAAGGGACCCACAAGGATCAAGTCAAACTCCTGGCTCTCTCTGCACAGGAGGACCCCAAACTGGCACAGTGCTAAGTGACACTGGTATCGACACTTTGAAGTTGCAATACTTTTCTCACAGTGGTCGTAACGCTCGAGTTGCACTGTTTAAAAAGTGTTCAGTCTAAAAAGCAAATTTAAGATTAATTGGCTTCTAAGAGTTTCTTCTTATAAGAGCTTTATTTTATTTTTTTTTTGTTTTACAGCTGCCACTGTTCAGAACCCAGGTTAATAAACCTGTGGATTCCTGTATTCTGCAGTCACATAAGAAGTTGCAGAATGAGCAGCTGCTTGGATGTACCTTCTACTTGTCCAACCCAGCTTCCCACAGGAAACAATCCTCACCCCTACATCCCATCTATTCCCATAACAGCGACCCACAGTATTCTGGAGGGTAGTCTGCTAGCAGACAAATATACTGCATAATGCCCTTTCAATAGCTAACCATGCCCTCATCTTAAAAGCAGGGTTTATTTGCACTTACTTTGGACCTAGCACACAAAGTGGCTGTGTCCGATGAAATACTGTTTCCCTGCCTGTGCCTATCCACAGCCATGTTCTACTCTGTTCTTGACTTTTATTAAGAGGAAGGTTTAATGATTTCTGCTCCACATAAGAATGGCCTCAAGGAGTAGAAGCAAATGCCTTGAGCGCACTCTCACTAGGCAAACTACCTGACTTTTCCCTGATCAGAGATGCTGTCAACCATGCTAGACTAAAACAATGAAATCTGTAGCCCAAGTTATCGCTGCTAATTTCATGAAGTGATGCTTAACTGCAGGGGAGGTTCTTTCCTTGAAGTTGCTAAAGAAATAAAGGGCTGTATCGTCATGTTCTTCTATCTGACTCACGAGCAGATGCTGTACAGTTTGATATAATTACGTGATTCCACATGACATTCAAAATGAGCTTTTAAGAGGAATGCATTTCTAGCTGTATCAGTTAAAAAGACAGACTCATGGATATGGACAAAGGGTGATGTTATATCCTCTTCTGTGTGGACAGCTGAGAAATCCGAGTGGCAAATTCCTCATCATAGAGTTCCCCGATCAGTACACTAATACACTTCAAGAGACATTTTAAACACGTGCCTGTTGATAATTTTATTTAATGAAACAGGCAGGGAGTGGAATAAAGCCCCAAACACAGGATAAGTGTTTAAAATCGCTGCACATAGGGTTTGGTGGAAGAGACTAAAGAACACGAATAGCAGAACCTTAGAAGAACAGGATCTGTAACAGTCCCAAGGGGAAATACACTCAACACTGAATGCCAAACATGCACTATACACTACCTTAAATCCATTTCCCACCAGGTCAGTGACAGAACTCTGATCAAAGCCAATGATACCCAGGAAAAGGCAAATCTCATGCATCAGGAAGTGCTGATTCTATTATCGGGTTCCCAGAGGTCTTGCACAGGGGGAGAAGAAAGGATGGCAGATTACCGACTTGCCAGCCCCATTAATCTTTCATTGTGTTACATCGCGTGTAATCTCTGTGCAAGGAGTTCCCATGTTATACAGTTAATAAAGTCATACTACAGTGTTTTAAGGAGATTATGGGGGGAAAGCAGCCTGAAGCCAAGAACATGCTAATTAGAGTATACAATAGAAATGTTAATCGAGTAATCTGCAGGAAGAGGAGGAGGGAAGGAAATGACCTAATTCCCTGCACCACTGTGTGGTGCCTAATAGCAAGAAGAAAATTCTTGTAAGGACCAAGCAAACAAAGGTCCATTGTTATAGTTAGAGCTTTTAGAGAAGAATGCTTTGCTGTATCTCAAGTTGCTGTAACATGAAGAGTAGATGGTACAACTTCGTTAACTCTTCTACACTAACCACTTCTGGAAGGGGTTGGAGAAGCTAATTAGATTTGCAGGACAGCCAAGTAAAAGAACAAAGTAGAATCTCAATTTCTTAAGGCACAGCAAACTTTCCTTCAAAAGGTTTCGCCAACTCTACAATATCTGTCATCCAACAACCATGGCAAGCCTTAGGCAACTGTGGAGCAATTCATCACTGAAGCTGCACTAGCCTAGTCACAGAGAGGCAACAAATCATCACACTGCAGAGAGGTATTTCCCATGACTCGAGTCATCCTTTGCCATTAAACGAGCCTAACGAGCACTTCTTACCATGTCCTATTCCACTCTTAGATCTTTGCATGCGTTGTCCTGTGGTACGCCAGGGAAGTCCTCCTTTGGTTCAAGGACAGCATGTTACTGTTGATGCGTATCCCACCTGGCAGACTGAAAACACAACTGGCCCTCTGTCTCCAGGCTGGTTTCTGCTTTAGTAGGCATGAGGCTTTTGGCACTGGATTAACTCAGTACTTTCAAACTCCTACTGGGGAGAGACCCCACCAAACAAAGAGCATGCAAAATCACTCGTCTTTGGACTGAGAAAAAATTTCATAGTAAACCTTACTAGAAGCTGAAGGAATCTCAGGCAAGACTAAAAAAATATCTACAGGACAGCAGGACTGTTGCAGGACTCAATAGAACCACTCAAGAATTAATCCCAGATCTAATTCTAAAGTGATTCTAGATGGAGCAATATTATGGTGCTTAGGGACACAGTTTAGTGGGTGACAGTAGTAGTAGGGTGATGGTTGGACCAGATGATCTTGGAGGTCTTTTCCAACCTTAATGATTCTATGATGTAAAATATAAAAATAGAAGTTATCTTGAAAAGTCTCCGATGATATTAACAACATTATCTGTTTGATATTCAAAATAAAAGAATCAGAAGGGATTTTAAATGCAGGGCACCTTCAAACAAGCCACCTATGTTACAGGTTTGACACCTTCGCCCTTCAGTCGTGCACCAGCATTAGAATGCTGCTTATATGTTTCCAAAAGACTGAGTCAATTTCTTATGAAGAACTCCACAGAATCACAGAGCACTCCAGGATCTTAGGAGGTCATTTAGTCCAACCTACTGCTCAGAGCAGGAGCAGGCTTACCAGATGTCAAGTTATTGCTGCAAGAGACTCAGCTTTAGGCATGAAGAGGCCTCTGAAGACATGCCTTCCCTTAGGAAATAGGGAAGGTATATTGAATGCTGGAGAACTGCAGATGACAAGCAAATTTTCAGACCGACCTGGAGCTTCATGTTTGTTGATAGCCTTCCTATGACAGTTTGTTTCAACGTTTACTTGAAACAAAATGATTAGCAAAAATTACTGCAGAGAGCTTGCTGTACACACACTGGAGATTGTTTGGGCTGATTAAGACTTTGAAAGGTTAAGACACACAGCATCCCCTGTGTTTCACAACAGCTTCACAAACACGTTGCCCCCTTTAATAGTGTAGCAATGGCATTATAGAACTGTATTCGCAGCAATCATTGCCCAAATAAGATATTCAGGAATTGACCTGCTCTTTAGATAGTCCTTCATCTGGCTTCCCAAGAACGGTCTGAGGCATGAGAAGTGCTGGATTCCCAAACAACAAGACTGAAAAGATAAGTAAGGCATCATCTGAATAAAATTAATTTTCCCAAAAGGTCAATCTGATGTAAGCCATCTACTAAGCCAGAAACATGCAGATGCAGTTGCACTGGGCTTCTTTCCAAGACAGTAAGCTTGAATTTCTCAGGTACCTGGACACAGCTATTGTGGAAGTGTTTTTTTGTTGTTGTTGATTTATTTTTTTTTAGTTTAAGTCTTCCAGGAACATTTGTGGATCTTGAAAACACAACAAGTCAAATGCCATATCTGGAAGTTCAATTAACATAGGCTATGCTCAAGTACTTCCTCAAAGAATTTTTCAGCTGCAGTTTTAAGTTCTTTGAAGAGCAGAGCTCAGATTCACTGAGCTTCAGGTATTATGGTTTCCCTAAATTAAGAAACAGAGGCCCAATTCAAATTCATTTTCAAGTCATATTTTTCCTGCTTGCAAAACTTTTAAGGTACCTGCTAGTAGAACTAGCTGAACCTGCATTACCTGAAAGTTTTCATTCCCACAAAGTTAGATTGCCTGACCAGGAACTTCTTCAGAGAAAGTTCATAGACTTGCTAAAAGTGTTAACACATCTTTGCTTCACTTTTAGTAAGAAAAAACATTTCATGTGGATTAGGAAAAAAGGACAGAAAAGTATTCACTTATAGAAATTCAGCTATAGCATGCTGGCTCTCCACACTCACTAGGAAAAAAAAGATCTTAAGGACAAAATTTAAAAACTACTCAGTATAGTTTCTATTCAACTCCCACATCACACAAATGGATATCTTAAAATAAGGCAAGTTCCTTTTCACTTTGGGAGGCTGTGAAACACAAAAGCCAAGTTCATCCAATAGAGTTTCCCTCTGCTTTACCCTAAATTCCTTACCACCCTGTTATTACACTCACCATTTCAACTGTAGTTCATCTGCAACTCCAGTTTAAGAAAAAAGTGTGGATAACCTCCACCTGGCCCTCCTAAACCTTGCATGTGAAAGTCCCAAGTCTGTAGTTCATGCATGAATATTTGGTAAATCACAGCTAATAAATGTACCATCTTAATGTATTCCTCCTCCTCTTAAATTCAAGCTTTGGACAGTCTTTATGTAAGGTACAAAACCTGGTCCTTTCTAAACATATCACCTCCAGCATTTACATAAAAAAGCATATGACCTACATACCTCTGGAGAGATGTCAGAGGTCTGCCTACTCTCTGCAAGCCTAGTGTCAGTTTTTTACAGTGGCCCAAGAGGATATCTAGGGGGCTACAATATAAGTTAAATGGCTGGTTCAGCTCCTCAGTCTCCCATATTTCTGACATTCAAGCATGGCTTTATAGCAATCTCTCAGTGTTCTGTACCTGAGCCCAAACAACAAAGATTACTTTAAGCAACAATCCAAGAAAATAAGAATTGATTACTTTGCATGTGTGATAAATTCCTAATAAAGTTATATTCTGCTGTCTTCCAATATATTAGAAGCTGTTTCTTGATGAATACGTTTAACCAGTTTTTATGCTAATACAATGCTATACAAACAAAAAAACTGTCTTTTTGTACACTTATATTTCCATGTTACTATCCTTCCACAGCCAGCAAGTCAAACAGATGAAGTTCAAATATCTTCTCCACCTCCTCATGTTTCCTTAGATCACTTACCCGTTCCCACTTTGTTACTGCTCAGAGGAAAAAAGTATCCCATGCTATTTAATTATCTTTTTTTTCTTCTCCTTTATAATCCCATGGACAATGCATGATTTAGCATATCTAAAGAAGAGCAATACTTTAATTCCTACACTTCTAATCCAATTTGGATAAGAGGTTTTCTGCTTATAAAGATAAACAGGCAGTTGCACTTGAGAGGATGCAACAGCCATCCATTTACCTCTGTATGGGCACTAACACCTAAAAACACAAAGGTCATTCTCAAAAAGTACTAAGAAGTCAGTGCTAGGGATGCCTTCCCTAACTTTTACTCGGACAGAAGGGAGAAAAGAACATGATGTTCAAGCTTTTTCCTGAAATTTCAACAGAAAACAAAGAAAATACTACTACAGTAACGTTAGCACGGTGGGAATAACATCACAAATCAGTAAAACACAGCCATTTGAGTACTATGTATGGTCATTTCACATAAAAGTTTTGGTGTTATTGCATGTATTCTCACCAAAAAAAGCCAAGGATAGAATATCTCAACCAAGGAGACTTAGATCAGAAGCCATACTTTTATAAACACACAAGCGAATTTGGCCTGACCATATAGTCCAGTTTTAACAAAATCAAGAGCTAAGGAAATTATGATTAATATTTGACACAGTTGAAAGTTTTCAAGGTATCACTAGGTTCAATTTAAAATTTGCTCTCTATACAGAAAAATGTTACCTCCAAATAAAAGAAATTATCCAGCTGGATATTGCAACTGTTTTCTTTAAGATAGTATAGTCTTCAGTTACAACCAAAAGTACTCTGAAGATATTTAAGTGTGTGGGTCACAAAATCCATTTTTCAAAAGCAGTAAGAGGTACCTGTGTACCATGACAGTGGTCCCCCTTCCTTCCCCACAAAATACCATGTTCTCCAGAATCTGTGTTACTCTTTGTTGCCTTTGAGTGTGCATCACTGAGGAAAGCAAAAATCGGACAAAAATCTAACATCCAAAGACAAAAGATTTTAAATTGGTAGCGCACAGGGATAGTGAGTCACCACGGTAAAGCACTTCTTCAGCAATAGTCAAAGTGTGCAGCCACTGCTACACCACATTAAAATATTCAGCAGGCAGTTTCACGACCTGCCCTTGCATTTACAATGACGGTAAGTCACACCACTCACCCTAATGAAATACTTGGAGTCAGATTGCTGTCTTGCTAATGTAAGTCTACCAGTAAGCAAGGAAGGTGTTCCTGAAGATGAAAAAGTTCTCCCTTGATCCACTGAAGTCAACAGAATTCTGTGTGAATGCAGACCCTCAATATATGGCCTAAAAATCAGTAAGATTCATAAAATTGAGATTTGGAGACACAAGCTCAGTGTATTTCTTATCACCTAGAGCAGGCTTACCTATTTCCCACAAAATGTTTTCAAGCAACACAACTCAGTAAATTCTTCTGAAAAAATACATGCTTAAAGCTGTATTCTAGCTAGGGCTCTCTCTGGTCCTCTGGTGCAGCCCCCTTGGGACTGACATTGTTTATGAACTTTCCTTCAAATTGCTAACAGCTGTGCATAGCGAGCACATTGGTGCCTCATTCACACGCACTCAAAGGTTTGTAGGAGTCCTGCTCATATTCAGTTTGTGACTTCTGCTTCAGGATGTCTCGTGTCATCCATCTGCAGAGAAGAAAAGTGCCGTGCAGCAGAGGAAGGAAGAGGCCAAGCAGCCAAGTACGCGCACGTTAAGAAGTCACTACCCAACCTTAGCTAAGACACCCGACCACATTCAAGCTCCTAGACCAATGCAAATTCCAGATCAGGAACACATTTAGGCAAGCCCATTCAAGTAATGAACTATACAACAGACACAGCAAATAAAGCAGAGACCTACTAAAACAGCAAAGCCAGTGTAACCAATTTGACACTAAAAAACAGAACGAGTTAATAAAATTTGGGACAAGTGGGACAAAGGCTACTACTCTGATGAGCTATGATGTCTAACCAGCTGCTGCCTTAGCAGCATACATTGCCTCCATACACCTTAGTGACAAGCGTTTTATTTAGAATTAAAAAAACATCAAGCACACTCAGCCTGGCTTTGGCAACCTCAAAACTAGTTGTAAAAGTAATATATATTCTCTAAAGAAAAGACGAGACTTTCTTTGGCTTCACAGACACTGCTGTACTTTAAACTCTGAAGTCATTCTGCACATTCAGCATTTTGCTGATGGAAGTGTGTGAATTACATGTCCCCCAAATAAACTCTGAACTCCACAAACACATAGAGTGCTGTCATAAGCTTACCTCCTCTAGCCTTGTTTATATTACATAGTCCTCGTCTGTAAACATGCCATGCTGATCTCATTTTGGTCCTAGCAGTTACCAAACAACTCTGAAATATTCTCTATGCTAAGGAACATTACAGAACCTACATATATATCAGCTCCAATAATTTTATTAGTTTGAGGTGAAGTATTTTTCTTTTAGCAGTGACCTCCAAGCTGAGGCTTTTTCCTGTTTGTAAGAAAGGCATTTCATTTTAATTGAAGAAAGGTAAAAACCCAATAAAAATGGGCAAATACAAGGAAATACTATTTTCTAAAAACCTTTTGCTTAAAAAAATAGGTTCTCTCTTCAAAGTATGGTTTTATATCAGTAACATCAGATACACAGCTATTTAATTTTCATTACTTTTAAAATCTAACAAAGTTAGAGTACCTATATCATTAGAAATGAGAAACAAATAAAGACTTATTCAAAGTGGCTTTGTTTTGTTTTAAGTACTTAAGAGGAAGATACAAACATCATAGTCAAAGAGCAGGAGCCCAACTGTTTACACAAAGCTTCAGTCATGAAACTTGTCCAGCTAGAACAGTCAGCTATAGCCTGACTCAGAAGCGAAGCACCGATTCTGGGAACAACTGCACATTCCTAGTTTTGCTACTGAGAGATGGTTTTACAGCTTCTGATATTAAAACTAGACATGCTCATATTTGCAGGACTGGGATTTTCAAAAAGTCTGGCTGTGGGATTAACTGTGTGTTTACACTTGTACTTCTTTTAAGAATAGGACTGAATCAAACATCAGGGAGCGCAAGTTCAGGAAATACTGGGTTTATACCCAGATCTGTTCTTTCAAGTCACCCTGCCTCATTCAAGGAAAGGAAAAGGTTAATACAATCAGAATAAGTGTGACAACCCTCCCAACAGCCTCACACTACTTACTGATTTTTTTTTTATTAACATTTAAATATTTGGGTTTCCCAAAGGTTAGAGCATGTTGCTTATTCCTTAACTTCTGATATAGAAGCCTACCTGAAGTATAAATTGGATAAAAACTGCAAACCACATCCCCAAACAGTACGACTATAACTATATACACTGAAGACTTATATTTATCTGAAAAAATAAAGGTCCAGGATACAAAAAATAAGCAAAGGTAGCAGAGGACCTAACACAAAGGGGCGTTGAAACAGTCGTAATTCCCACTGAAGCGGCAGCCAACAGAAATCAAAGATCACAGGAAAAATATTCTTGTTAACCAGAAACAATGTGGAATCTCTTACCAACCAGAAACTCACAGAATAATCTGAAACAGCTGCAATACACAGAAGACAGCATCTTTTGACAAAACTTCAGCCTTTTGAATAACTGCTTGCAAACTCAACATGCTCTATAGATGGTTTTTACAAATGAAGACTTTCTAATTAAATATAAAATAAAAAATAAAAGATGTGCAGCCTATACATTTAGCCCAATCTGAAGTATCACAGCAAGATCCTCTTCCTTAAACGGCTTTTTAAAGCATGCCAAAACTGTTAGTTAAAAGGATAATCTAAATAAAGCCATTGTTAAAAGAGTAAAACTACATCATACCATGGCTGGAACAACTAAGAAACTGGTCAGAGAGGAAAGATTATTTCCTGGCACAGTAATGTAGCAACAGACCGAGTCCTTTCTCTCTTTTTATTATATTAAGTCTTCACAATGTTTCACAAAAATAAAACTGAGGTTTGTAGCTCATCTGTTTAACAGATGATCAATTGTACTGAGCAGCAGGACTTTGTTTCTAGGCATACTCTGCTGAAAAAAATCAAAAGCAAACTGAGCAAGGAAAAAGGAACTGAAGTCCTAATTCTGTTCTTGTCCACCTAGCAGGTCTCCTAACCAAACCTGATACCTGAGCCCAATTATGTAGGTGCAAGTAAGGATTCAACCCCATCGAAGCCAGCTGAATTAACCAGCGTAAGCAAGATCACTATCAGCCTACCTAAGCAAGACTGTACTGGAGCAGATCTGGGCTGGACGTGTAATTTAATTCACCACACTGATTTTGGATAAGCCCCAGACATTCAGAATAATTACAGTGCAGTCAGAGACAACGCTCAATGTCAGTTACCGTATTTAAGTTGTGTACTGTTTGCCCGAAGAGATGAAGCACTCAAATACCAGGTATCTTTGAGCTTCCAAAGCCCTCAGCTTCACTAACAACTGTGTTCTGCAGCTCTTAAGGAATTATATACTTGCTAAGAGCCTGTAACAAGTATTTTGGCTTATACACAAGTACTTGAACATTGTAAATCCTCTCTGACCCATTCTATCTCATTAGATAAAATTTCTTTGTTAACAGATGAGACTTTCGAGTTGATAAAACAAAGCTTACTAGCTACAGTATTTTTAAAGCTCTAGACCATACTGTGTTATCTGACAAGTTTCACTTTGAAATACAGTGGCACTGTTCAGTAATTTTGAAATAAAAATTCACTTGGGATAAAAACTTGACAGAAAACAGAGGCACAGTGTAATCCACAGCTGATCTAAAACTAGAAGAAATATGCAGCATGAATTCAAGTCAAACTCACTTGGAAAAAAAAATGAGGTTGAGTTTTCTATACTTAAAATGTTTCAGACTGTTAACCACCAATACTGACTGCTCATAACCAGTTTTAGGACTTTGGCAGTTTAAACAAAAATAGCAGCCATTGAAGTAATGATACCTTTGATCATGAAAAACATCATTATGATTAGCATCTCATGCCTATTGGCTCCAATCCCCCAAGATACAAAACTGTAAACATTTTCAAAGTTATATGCCAAAAGTCTTCGCACTATTAATCATATCCATTGGATTTGAGCTTGTATTCTCATTTTCTCTAGACTTAACTTTGTATCAAAGGCGGTCCAAGCAAAGAAAAGTTAATGTTCTCACAACCCTCCCTTATTATTTTGGTGCAAGCAATAATGAGGAGGCAGCAGCAGTTGTCCTTAAACAAGAGGGCTAAGAAAAAAGAATAAGCCAAGCACATTCATAGACAAAGCTACAAAAGCAAAGCAAGCATTTTAAGCCTACCACATCAGAAGGGTATATAGTCAGTCTAATGACAAAGTTGCCTGAACCTCATCTCCCTGAACCTCTTGGGAATTTAATCGCAGGAGTTTTCTTTCTCTTGGGTTAGTGAGAAAAGTCACCTCGTTGAAAAATTCTGGTCAGCAGATCTGGAGCAAAGAAGGGTGCAGGGCTGCACAACTTGGATCTCGGGAGTGGGGTTGTGTGTGCACAGGGGGCGGGGAAATGAGAGGGAGAAACAAGAGATCACTCTCAGCAGGTACTACAATATTACACCGGCTCAGGGCCTCTGGAAACCACCTTCGGTAGAAATTCAACATTGGGACAAGAGAAAATATGGTTTGGTACAGCTTAGCAGTAATGTCTCCAATAACACCTGCAGTTGCTGTGGAGAGATGCTGTCTGATGATCAGCTTCAAGCAGTCTCTCTCCAGTTGCTTTAAAAATACAGTGTTTAAAGAACCAATACAGTTATGGACAGTAACAGCAAGACAATACTAATAGTTTGTATTGTTCTACACTTGTACTTCTAGCAACTAATCTCAATCAAAACCTTATGGGGTAAAAAAAAAGTCTATTTCAAAGGAATTCTAGATGTTGTTTTTTTTTTTTGTGTCTCACATATTTTCATCTAGAGAAGTTCGAGTGTAAGAAGAAACGTTTGTTCTCTTAGAACAACCGTGCAGATGTAAACTCACCGTGTCCAAGAACCGCAAGATTGTAACCGCACTTCCACTTGGATTTACGATACATAATCAAAAGCCACGCTCGCAGAGGGAAAATGACCTGTTGATGATGGTGGCTGTCAACAATGGGTTCAGATCAGTTAGCTGCTAGTGTAGACAGGACAACATTTTTCAACACTGCGAGAGAAAGTGAGAGCGAGACCATATGGTTAAGCCCCATCCACATTAGCACCAAACGGCTAGCATCACCAATTGAGAACTGTCAACTGGGAGAGGCAGAGGTGGGAAAGCTACCTGTTGCTCACAGCCACTGTAAAGAAGTTGGTTTCGTAGAGACTTACCAATGTTGGCAATTCTTCTCTTTACAGCATGTCTTTGAGCAGAGCATGCACTCTGTGTCCAATTGATATTCCTAGTACACAGCAACTCAAACAGTTGTTCAAAATTATTCAGTGAATTCAGATACCAGTCAGTCTGTACAAGCATGCTCAAGACTTAATGAAACTTAAAACACACCACATTCCAGAATTATACTGGGTATGTCTAAGTTACACATTTACAGAAGATTGACAGTTGCAGGTAAACATTAGATAAGAATTGTCAGCAGACACCCTGGCTGTACACTGTTCAATACCATGCTGAATAAAAGGATGAAAGAGCTGGCTTTAACTTCAAACTTCTTTGAGTGGGGGAGCAAGGGGATCTGGACTCAATGATCTCCAGAGTTCCCTTCCAAAGTAACTTCTATTCATTGAGAAACCTGGCCACTAGTACTTAGGCATAAGCTTTGCATGCAAAGACAGAAGCATTGCATCACACGACTATTATTTATCACTTGTTCTCCTGACCTGCAGGAATGCCTGCACTTGCTTACCACTAACATAAAGCAGGATCTCATTCCGAGGTTAAACAATTTCAAGGCAGAATAAAATACCACTGCCTACAAAAGCAGCGGTCCTCCCTGCTGCCCTGCATTTAGACAACAACGTTTCTGCACAGCCACGGTATGGTCTCCCCAGGTTCAGACCCAGATCCACTCCTCAATTTGATTCATTACATTGCATCTGCAAACACAGAACAGGAAGGGAGAACTGCATAGAGCAGCCTGGGTGTTCGTTTCCAGAAAAAGAGCAAAATTAATGTGTTCATTGTTGTGTGTTTTTTTTTTTTTTTAAATGCATGGACTAATTAATAGTGAGATGACAGGAAATAGGGCTTGTTCTTCAGCAGTACTTGAAAGCTGTGTTTAATCTCGAAAAAACAAGGAAACATAGCCACTCCTGTTCTTAACCTTGGAGTTGATTTTTGTTTTCTTTATATGCACCCTTCTATTCAATTTATTTTGTTCCTTCATGTAACAAAAGTTATGTTCATCAGCAAAAGATGGCTTAGTACAGCACAAATCTTACTAGCATGCATACTGAGTTAATACTTGGCTTATATGAAGGATTTTTAAAAATTAAGCTTGAAAGCAAGCACAGTAACTGCAATAAACTAAAACCTTCTAATTCTGTCCCTGCTACAAAAGCAGACTTGCAACAACCCTTTACTCTGTCTTTAACAGGTTTAGTCATTTCTACATTTTTCTATAGAACAGTTCTTCTAATAGTTTTTGCTAATCTTGGGGGTCTAGGGACAGGGACAAATTGAGAGACAAGAGGAAAACGAGCACTGTCATCTTACTCAGTTCTGATGCATGATGAAGCACCTACTCCCCCTATGAGAAGGGACACCAAGATAATAAAATTACCAAAACATTTTTGGGAGGCAGAAAAGAGGCACAATTTGCCCACTAATATTAATGCAAGTTACTTCCATAGGCAGTTGCTATAACAAAACTCCCGGGCAGGTTATACTAATGTTAACACATCTCAGGGTCCAGTTGCAAAACCTCTTCCTAACTGGTCTGTGGTTGCACACTGGGAAAGCATTTTCTAGAGCTGCTTGGCAAAGCAGAAATGCAACAGGTCACAGCAGAGCCCTCAGCACACGTGTGCTAAGGCGCAGTGAGAAGACAGGAAGACCACCGAAAATACAGCCTCTGAAGACTGCGGGATGGTATTTTGAAGATTATCAAAGCTAAAGGAATGCTTTCAAGAACTAAGCTCCATCCTTAAGATGAAGTAAAATCTGAATTGCAAACTATGCCTGAGGACTGGACAACTGAAATTGGACATAAAACTATTCTCAAACTACACATAAGAGTTAGGCCTAACAAAACCCACCGGGTGCTGTGGTTAAGCCTACAATGAAGGCTAACTAGTAATTCCCATGTTCTTCAATTACAACAGGTCCTATTAATGGCAAACATAGAACGTCTTGGGATTTTAAGTCTCTCTGCACCAAGAGACCCCTCCCTCTATTCCCCACTTTGATTACCTGAGCAATTTTTGCTCTAGTGGCACTAGCAGAGGGTGCAGTTGCAAAGCAGAAAGCAGAGCAGACCTGCATTTAATCAAAGGAGACAAAAAAACTACTAAGAGGGGGAGGGGGAAAAAGCAGGCTCCATTGAGTGCCATGCTCTTCCACATCAACATAATGGAAGGGAATCCTGCTCTACACTCTTAGGGCGATGAGCCACCTGGCCAGAAGCCATGCTTATGCACAGCTACTTGGCCCCGAGGGTTGAAAATAAAAGACGAACAGCCAAAATATGAAGCCAGCAGACAAAGTTGTCAGGCAGGGATCAGCAGACCTGATGACTGTGGCATTATGAACAAACCAACGCATGCTGGTTGGGTGTTTTGCACTGTGCCCTATTCTTTCCCCCTGTTATTTCCTTCCTCTCTTTGTCAACCTACCGTAACTTCTACTTGTGCTGTTTCTCTCCCCTACTTTTTTTTTTTTTTTTTTTTGTCTCTTCAGAGTCGAAGGTCTCACAGGCTTGTACTTGTATGGTGTACAAGGACTGCAAAATGGTAGCCCACAATTTTTGGTACCATATGATCGAAGATTAGCTGATCGTAACAGTCCTTTCCCATCTCAGATTTTTATCAAATTCAAGGTTCTTGAAAAACAGTTGATGGACTTTGTTTATAACACCACCCTTAGTCACAGCATACCAGTCACTGCTAAAGTCAGGAGTTCACAAATAATTCAGCATGCTGATTTAGCTTCTATAAATGGAGAGTTTGGCCACAGCAGAGATGTCTGATCTATAGCTCTCACTCACATAAACAGTCCCTAGCCACACAAATAAACACTGTCAAGATCCTTTCCCAAATTCCTTAAGGGAAAAGAAATTAAACTGATAGCAGATTGGATGGAACAGCTCTAAGAAAAATCAATAATGGTAGCTGTAAAATCTAAAATTAAAGTAAGCCTGTTTTTGATGCTTTCAGTACACACAGTACATTAAATTTGGCATAAGCCCAATGGAACATGAAGTACTTGTGGACAATGTCTGCCAAGAGCTAGAAATATAGCACTTAGTCTTTAAAGAACAAACAGAGAGCCTCAGACCATTTCTACTTCATGCATCTGAAAAAAAATTAAATCAAGGTGCTCTTTCCAAGGGAACATTTGTATTAAATCTAATTGGCATACTTTGTGAAATGCTGAATTGAGCATATGCCTATTGGCAGAGTATTTGTCATTTTATAATCCGTCCCATTGTGACAAAGGTTACAAACAGATGTTATACCTCTCTGCACCAGAAGTCACTGTGCTTTCACCCTAAGCACCAGGCTTGTGGTTCAGGCAAGTTCTGTACCTGCTCCTCAGTCACACTGAGCCATACACCTCAGCTGATGCAGTGGAGGCAGAAGAAACGGAACACGTGAACTTGAGAAACTTATGCTACACTATCAGTTTATTCACCCAGCTTCGCATTTGTTGGTATTTCATTAGTTTACATACCTCAGAGCAATGCAAGATTTGATTAGTAACCGAATACTCATTTGCATTCCTATAGCAACCTCCAAACATCGGCAAATTAAGCATCAACACACCTGTGAGTTTCTTACCTTTATTAAAATAAAAGCAAAACCAAACTTAACATCCATCTGGGGCTCTGGAGACATCATCCTTGCATGTAGATTCCTCTCCCCCCACCTCCCAACCATGCAACAGAGCAAAACAACACCAAGCTCCTCGTTGGATAGGATAGTGGAGCACAAATCTCTTAGGTTTTCTGTTATTATCTGTGGCTTACGTGCCCTTCCCCACTCCTCCCTGGGATTCAGGAGGGAACAGTGTCCCTCCCTAATGGTGCTTGTGCAGAAGAACCACAGCCCCACCGCCGCCTGGGGACACAGGCCAGGCAGCAAGAGGGAACACTCTACCCTGTGCTTGGCATCTGCTCAGGGCAAGGCGAGGAGACGAGATGTTTCTCGTGCTATCTCATGCTACATCTAAGCCAAGCACTATCTGGATCTTTAGAACTGCTATTTATTAACAAATGAAGTTCTGAAATGCACACTGACAAAAGGCCCAGATAAATCTGATTGTTACTGCTCCTTATTAATAGCTATAAAATAGCAGCAGGCCTACAGTACTTGCTGTTGTGGATGCTAAGAGACTGAAAGATGCCAGACACTCGCTACACATGCTTAGTTGACACAATAAGGAAGCTCCTCACTTCTCCCTTCAACTGGTCCCTCTGAGCTTTAAGGTAAAGGTTTACGCTCTCCTTATCGTTTGGACCAGGTTCCTATCTCTGTTCCCATTTAGACACTGCCGACTTCAACAAGCTCCTCTCCAAGATTACACTAAATGAAAAACTGCAGGAAAAATGCTTCCAACACCTTTCCTCTACAGGTAGGAGTTTCCACTGCTGACTATGCATAGCTCATAAAGCAGTGAAATAGGAACAGTTATTTAAATGAGGAAAAAGCACACACGTTGGCCTAGGAATTCAAAAGCAGTTGCTGTACCTAAGCCACGGAAGCCCTCACGTCTCAATATGGCACCGTGGCCTTTCTCAGCCAACAGGAACATGTACAAGGACACACACTGCTCAGAAAGCCCCTGGCCAAAGCCACAATACTGACTGTAAAAACACGCACACGTGCACAGAGAAGCTAAGTGGTTAAAAATAACAAAGCTGCCCATGCATTTATCTGCTTGCAAGATCAAGCTGAGTTCCTCAGCTTCAGCAGGTGGCTGACCACTCAACAGAACCGTGTATCGGTTCTTTTTAAAAAGAAAGGAAGGAACCCCAGCTGCTACCCTTACCACAGTACTGCAGCCCTCTGCAACAACCTGAAGTAGCTTTCAGAAACCTTAACCAGCAGCCAACAGGTCATGCAGCACCAAAAGGGAAAGTTCTACTTTAATGACATTTCTCATCCACCACATACAGCACCGAATGAATGCTTTAACAATTGATGTGGGCTATCAGCAGCATAGCAATTACCTTATTAACAAAAGATCAAAGAACGAAGATTCTTGCATGACAGATCCACCTACCACAGGAATCAAGAGGAGATGACTTGGCCATGAAAGTCATCTAAGCACAAAGGAGGGATCAACTGTCTTTGTAACGTGTTGTTGTGTAACTTGCATTCAGCCTGCTCTCCAATCCCAGGGCACCAAGTGCACAGCTACGTGATTGCTGAGGAGATGCAGGGACAGTGGATGGGACCAGAAGAGCACTCCTTATCTAAAGTATCTATCATCACAAATTTGCCTAAACATTAGCAAACGGGAAAGTCAAATGGGAAAGGAAAGAGAACGAATGAAACACTTAAGGGCCTGCTCGGGAGCCTTCTGATTCTCTGCACCATGTATTTGAAAGAAGCAGAAACTGTTAAGAAGCAGTTTTTACAGACTGTCCCCGTAAGTTTTGGGGAATTTGAGCTGGATCTCTCACGTCCTGCACTACCAGTACATTAAACAAATACTCCCCCCAACACACACAAATAGCAGGTGCTGAAGTTAGGTGTTAACAAGATGACATGTTTTCCAGCTTGACTATTATCTTTTCCTCTGCAACTATCCAATTTTTGATCATCACTACTAACGTAGAGTAGAAGCCCTTAATGGAGAACCAATGTACTCCCTCCATTTGTGAGCATCACACAGCTTTTTGCAGAGCTCTGAATACCTATGGTATTCCCAAATCTGAAACTGAATTACCATAAGGTTTTGATCATGAAGATGGAAATAGCAGTACTATAGAACAGTCACTAACTCTGGTTTCCCATAGGTGAGAAACTCCTCTGGTTGTCAGACAATTTTGACATCATTAGTGACATTGCATTGTCTTCTCTAAACTCAAAACAGACCACTAGCACTGCAGAAAGGAGCCAGACCCAAGAGCAGGTATGCATCCCACTTGAAACATTAACTAAAGCTTGAGGCCCCTGTACGCTCTTACTTTAAAACAGAAGTTTAAAGTCATCTTCCACTAGCCCTGAAATACAGCAGTGATCTAAATACAGCGATTCAAATACCTAGGTACATTTGTTTTCTTCCATGTTAAGCATGCCTCAGAGTATTTAAAGTGGCTCAGGGAAAAAGCAAACCAAAGCCAAACAAAGAAAAAAAAATATTAGTGGGAAATGGTGGAACTGACATATTTTTAGAATTAGCAGCTTATCCCAAGAGGTGCATTACAGAAGGAAAATGAGCAACAAGTTCTTTAAAAGGAAGTGAATTACTTTATAGTAAGGTTCCATGTGTGATGCATTTTGGATTTTTTCCCCTAACCTCATACCAAATAAATAGTTCAGCTACATGATATGACAAAAGAACCGTTACTTATTTTCCCAGTTGAACCTTGTGTTAAACCACGATTGAGACAATATTTATTCTTGTAAAAGTATTGTAGTGAATTACAGTTGCTTCAGGTAAGTGAAAAGGATATCAAGGCAGCATCAGTAAACATCACCCAAAAAAATCTCAGTATACACATTAACACTTAAGACAAGAGGAGCCTTGAGATTTCTTTACAGAAGTTCTTCAGAAACTACTTTTATCGTTTAACGTGAATAATTTCTCTTAGGACAAAGCAAACAGAAGTATTACTCAAGTTGGCATGTTTTTAAAATCACGTCTTGGCTATTTAATACTACTCAACCATTGAGAGCAGAAGGAACTAGTGGTAGGGAAAGCGGGCACTTGGAGGTAGATTTTTAACTGGCAGAGCAGTATGATCTTAACACAAGAAAAAAAACTACCAACACGTGCCATCCTCAGCCTAATTTTGCCACTAGTTTAATGTTGTCTTATAGCAGCCCAAAGGACCTGAAGGTTAAGGGGGCCACGTGCACAGGCTACATGGACACTAATTCCCAGCTCTAAGCCCACAGTTCTACCTAAGTGCTCTGCATGCTGCCCCAGTCACTGTGGGTCACTCCTCAGGCAGAGGACCAGCTGAATGGAAATGTTTCAAGCTAGATCTAACCCCCAGATTACAGTCCAGCTAACCTGACCCAAAGAACAATGAAAACATTGATGTTGTTGACCCAGGTTATAGGGTTACCATGCTAGAGGGCAAGCTGGCAGAAGGCAGGGAGGAACTCTCAACAGCTGCTGCTTCCCAGTTGCTCACTACTCTACTCAAACCTGAGACACACAATTAAGCAGGAGCACTGAAAAGGCAAGCAGGCTGGGGGGAGATACTCAAATCTGATCCAGATTTGCTCTCATTACGCCTCCAGAAAACTCTTGCAGGCCTTAAGCTCCACCAACATTAATGGCAACTCTTACAATATTTCTTAAAGAAGAAAAAAAATAATCTCTTCAGATTTGAACTCTGTCACCAACCTTGCCTGTGAAATAAAGAAAATATCCCAGCTCATGAAAGAGTATTTTAACTGTTTGTAATTAAGACCAAAGGATCATATAATTGCAGAAACATTACTTATTTGAAATACAAATGGCTAACTCCATCCAAGCAGATATATCAACTGGCAACAGAGGCAATAATCCATTGATGGAGGTCTACTTAAAGACAATGCTGGCTAGACAGGTTTTTTCCTTTTTCTGCCTCAAGTCCTAACTCCAATGAACTACTACCCAAAGAATCTTACTCAACAAACTTGCTCCAATCCCATCTTTTGCAAGCAACTACAAAGCATTTTTGATGTATCCAATTTGCCCAAAACCTCAATCAGTACACAACACCACATTCTCTAACAGCTATTCCAATTATCCTATTTGGAAAGAAAAAAAAAAGCAGATCCCTTCTGATTTGAATCTAACTTCAGCTTTTTCTTGGTTTCCTTGCTGTTCATTTCTGTGCTACACCATAGATTTGTCTACAACACAGAGCCTCTGCCACTACAGCAAATGCTACGGAATCACAAATGGAAATGCAGCATTTAGCAACAAAAGCTTTTCTGCCAAAACCACCATGGTTATCTCCCCGAATACTGAATAAGTAAACTAACAGGCTCACAAAAACACTGTCAGTAGAAGCTTGCTTACATCTGGGTCTTTGGTTAACTTTTGTCAATTAGAAGGTGTAATTGCCCCCACCAACAAATACATCCCCACCCTACCTAGTATACCCGGACCAGAACCGTTCTGGCCTAAATATTTCCACACTACTAAAAACCTTCTCCCAAAACAAATGCGTTTTCCCCTTCTGAAAACACATTTTTGCAATTAATCTGCTGCAAACAGTATAAGCATAGAAAAACATCTGGTTGACATAGCTGTATAGCCAACATCAAGGGAGATCAAGAGCATTCAGAGCCAGCATGACACAGATCCAAAGTCTTCTGTAACATACTCTACTTGTGAAGAAGAAAAGTATTACGTGAGTGTGAATTGAGCAAATCCTCTTCCCAAAAGGAATATAGCAAGGCCAGAGTAAGAGGTTTTGACTGCTCCTACTCTACCAACTGCCATACACCTTCAGTTAGAAGAGTAAGATCAAAGAACATTTCCACTCCCGAAATGGCAGCCAGAAACACCCACAAGGTTCAGTCCATTCCCCTCTCGAGCACACAAGATTTGAGCCTAAAACTTAGCATTTATATCAGTACATACCATGGGTGGCAGTCAAGTCACTATGACTGAATTCAGCAGCACGGATTAAGAAACAAGGTCAGCAGATTAACTTTTATTACCTATTCATGAACCAAACCATGTTCCTACATGGCAGGGACCTGAGGATACCATCAATCTTTAACCAAATGCTCCCACCAGGCACTACGTTCAGCCTGAACCAAACTGCCGACAAGCTCTCACTTGAGCCCAATCCTTAAAAAGCACCTCACAGGATTTACCTCGTGTGCCAGGTAGGAGATGTCGCCGAAAGAAGACTGGTATTGATGACCACCTACCTTCAGCACAGCTCAACAGAGTTGTCCCGTAAAGCCCCTTCAAGGTGGCCTAAACAGCTTGTCACAGCAGACACCACTGAACTTTTTACATTTATTCACAACTACAAGGTTATTGCAGAAAGGTCACTTCAAGCTGCTAGCCACGTTTGCTGCTCCCAGTCGCATGACAATGGTCAGCACAAGAAGTCCACGGCACAGCGCTCACGTAGGGAGCCAACAAGCCGAGCACTCACCTGGGCAAAGCTCTGAAGCACCTCCTCCATCCCACAAGTAATACCTGCTTTCAAATCAGTATAAATATAGGATACTTGGATAAGAACATACTCATAGTGCAAGGCTGTAATTTTTCTGCACATCACATTATTGTCAGTTTTTTTTTTTTACTGCTTTTAGAACAGAGCAGCAACAGAGTAAAGCTCACTTTTTTGTAGTTTAAGGATGTTTCTAGCATGCCAAATAATTTCATTGGTTTTGAACTTGGAAGGCAATTTTTTGAATAGATCCATTCAAACAACATGTTGAACAAGAAACATTCACAATCAGTTGTGACAATTATCATCATCCATGATAGCACTGCCTCTGCACAACCTGGAGCAGCACAGGGAGAAGGAGCAGGAATGGAAATCTACCCCACAAGCTGCCTAAGACCCCTGGGAAACACAGGAGCACCTCGTCTTTGCCCAGCTGACGCAATCTGCAGGGATTCAACACCTCACAGAACCAGAACTAAAATGCTATTTTACCTTCCTCACCATGAATCTTTCCAGCCAGGCAGACCAACTGTGCCCGATTAGGGATGCAATATTAATTTCAGTAGTACTATGGGACTACAGCAGGAGCGTGAGATTTCCTGGTGCTTCTTGTAACCAGTAGATTGAAAGGAAACAGAAACTAGATCAGATGGAAGCAAGCTTACTTTTTTCCACTGAAACTATCTCAGCAGTATTTAGCAGTGCTTGACCTACTTCCTACACCATCTCTTTTGCTGTCACTTCCTTTGACAGTTTGTCAGCACACTTGTGAATCTGAAGATTAAGGAATGAACGTCTGGAAGCAAAAGAGCTGTGAACTTCTACCTCTTAATGCCACCTACAGTCAGAACTTTTATGATTTAATCAGCAAGATGAGCAGTGACCAGCTAGCAACAAGTACTTCCATTTAATAGCATCCTGCAAGAGTTCCAGATCAACCGTACAATTTAGCTTACAAGCACATGCTTAAAAGTGACTTTTATTTTTCATGAAACACCTTCTTTCTTCTTTTTGTTAGCTCATGGCATGGAGTAGCATCTACAAACAGTTCCAGGTTCTATGTTTTCCTGTATTCTAGAGATCCTAAGACGACGTTATATACAAAAATATACTCACAATTAGTTCCTTACAAATGAGTAGGAGTTTAAACATCACTGGCTCCGAGCAGATGATGCTCTATTTTGCATCTACAAACACAGTCGCTAGCTATAAATCCTGAAGTGAAAGAATGCTGTTCTCCATGCCTTGTTTCTTAACACAAACCAACAGCAATACCAAAACACACAATGGTTGTAGCAGACAGACTTCATACTAACACCAAGTTCTGTTCCACTTGAAATACGAGTAGTTACTTGAAACTTTGATTTCAGACACAAACAATAACATGGCAACCTGCTGCATTAAGAAACACATTTCAGAGTTTAGCAAGAACCGAAACACTCATTAGGCATGCTTCACAAGACTGTACTCAGCTAAATGTAGGCGCTCCTACAAGTTTAGTTCGTTAGAAACAGGAGGCATTTAAACTGAAGGTATGCTGCAGATGCCTAAATACAACTAAAACGTTTTCCTAAAGCTTCCTGCCTGGCCACTGATACAAAACGGGTAGGAACTCCACAACTCGTTCAGATCCGTCTCTGACGGGGCACTACAAGGGCCTCATTTTCCAGCCACGAGTCCTCGGTTTCCTACAAACCAGGCTTTTTCCTGGGGGGAGGAGGCAGGGCAGAGGAGAAGGGGAAGTGTCCGGTGCAGACCTCTGAACTTTGCCACCACATTACTCACTTTGAAATCGCTGGCCTAAAACACACAAAGCCCCTACGGCCCGCACAACACATGCAAATGAGAATCTGGCCAGCCTTGCTGGGAAAGCCTTTGTCTCAACTAACCCAGCAGCGCCTTTCAGCATAAAAAAGTGACAGAAAATGCATCATCAACAGGTCATCCGGCTTTTTTTTTTTTTCTCTGTAAAATATTAAAAGCTGCTAAAACTGAAACCGGAAAGAGCCTTCTTCCCCGCGTCTCCCCCTGCGTGGCTTCAAAATGGCAAAAATAAAGCCACCGTGCCTGGGATGCTGAGCCCAGGGCTTGGTCTAGCTCCGTCTTTTGTAACCCTGCTTGCCAAGTGGGGTGTTGTAAAGTCAGAGGAGTCCCAAGAAAAACATCAGAGCAGCTTTTGAGGGGTATGGCCAGGAGCACTACTTGGTGCTTGCACGTATTCTAGAAGCTGCATCGTGCGGAGGTCGAACAACTGCGGCTTTGGAGGGGGTTGAAAACACAAGAGATGAGCTTTCAGTGTAAAAATTTCTTTAAGATATCGTTATCCCCTTTAGGAGTGGGGGGGAATAGCCGAAAGCACAGCCGCTCCTCCTCTGCCCTGGCCTTTTAAGA
Organism: Cygnus olor; assembly: GCF_009769625.2. Lineage (NCBI taxonomy): Eukaryota > Metazoa > Chordata > Aves > Anseriformes > Anatidae > Cygnus > Cygnus olor. The sequence goes on from NC_049171.1 coordinate 110,270,254, forward strand.
TCCTCTCCATGGTTTCGGCACGCAGCACAGCATCACCCCGTGCAATCGGCTCTGCCTGAAACCTCATTATTTAACTACGTGAAAAAGAGTGAAAAAGGGAGGAGAAAAAAAGAAAAAAAAAAAGCCGACCAAAGTTGTGCCGGATCCCTGGCTGCCCACAAAAGAACCAGGGGAGAAGAGGACGAGGGGATGGGAGAAACCCTGCGCGTCCCCCCGAGAGGAGCTTACAATTAAAAAACAAGCAAATAAAAGCTACCTCTGATCCACCGCCGATCCGGATCCTTCCAGAGGAAACCGACGTCGGATTATTTGTCGCGGGAGGGTACAAAATTCAGGATAAAACCGGCGGGCTGCCCCCGTGCCCGCAGGTTAGCAGCGGCCGCACAAAACCCCCTTTGTTGTGCTGCTGCCGAGCCCAGGGCCCCCTTCCCCTCGGCAAAAAGCACCCCAAAACGTCTCCAAAACACCCCAAAACCTCGGTTTTCAGCCACCCCGGAGTGCGAATATTTGTGTTTTTTTTTTTTTCTTATTTTTTCGTATTTATTTATTATTATTTTTTAATTCCCCCCCCAAGCGGATGGCTCCTGCCTGCTGCGTGACAAAGAGCTTCCCCCCCCAAAATTTGTTCCTCCCCGGGGGACAAATTTGTCGTGAATAGGTGGAAAAAACAAGAGAAAAAAAAAAAAAAGGTAACAAACTCGCAAGAAGCACGGAAATTAAAGAATTAAAAAAAAAAAAAAGGCAACCCACGCTGCAGGCTTCCAGCGGAGCACAAAGCGATGCGGAGGGGAGGGGAGGGGAGGAAGGGGGATGAGGGGGAGGCGGGCAAGCCCCGAGCCCCCCCTCCCTGCAATCGCGAGGAGGTGGTCTCCGTCGCGACAGGGCGGCGCGGGGGCGGGCTGCGTCGCGACAGACGCGCGAGACTCACCGCAGGAAGGAAAGGGGAGGCAGGCGGAAGGAGGTGTCCGGGGCTCCCGGTCTCTCTCTCGGCGGTCGGACGGGGAAGGAGAAGGAAAGGAAGAGACGGAGCCGGTGAGGTGAGGTGAGCCGAGCGGAGCGCCGCCACCCGCCGCGCCAACGGCCGCTCTGCCTCAGCGGCCGCCGCGCGCTCCAGCACCCAACGGCCGCGGGAGGGAGGGGAGGGGAGGGCAGGGGAGGGGGCAGAGAGCGGGGGGCGGGGCCAGCGGGCGGAGGGGAGGGGCCTCGCCCCGCGGCATGCTGGGAGTTGTAGTGCCTCCCCGCGGCTGGGGCTGCTGGGCTCTGTGTGTGTATATGTATGCATATACATGTATGCGTGCGTGCCGCTGTGTGTGGCTTGCAGGGGTGTGGGTTTATGCTTTAATATCGACACGTCTCTATATAACATATGTATGGAGGTGCATGTGTTACAGGGGGTGCGTGTGTTGGTGCTGGGTTTAAAGGGGAAGGTATATTCTACGTAATTATTATATTTATTATATTATATTATGTTTGTTATATTATGTTATATTGTATTATTCTAGTCTATTATTCTAATATTCTATTTTTCTAATATTCTACTGTTCTATTGTTCTATTTTTATTATTCCGTTATTATATTCCTGCTTCTACTATTACTACTGCTATTATTATTGTTGTTATGGACGTGGTGATGAGGGACGTGGTTTAGTGGGTGACATTGGTAGTAGAGGGATGGTTGGACCAGATGGTCTTGAAGGGCTTTTCCAACCCTAATGATTCTGTGATTCTATTATTATTATTACTATTACTACTTATAATATTACTACTAATACTATTATTGTTGTTTTTACATTATATATTTTACATTTTATTATTACTATTATATTATGACTATTACTACTTCTAATATTACTACTAATACTACTATTGTTGTTGTTGTTATATTACTACTATTTCTATTATTACTACTAATACTATTACTATCGTTGTTATTATTATTATTATTACCACAGCACATGGATGGGCCCCCGAGGCTCAGGGCTGGGGGTGGTGGGGGCCCCATTTGGAGGGGACCTGGGGGTGCTGGCCATCGTTCAGCCCAAATCCAGCAAGCAGCCCCCCCACATCACCCCTCGGTCACGGTTTGGCTGTGCAGAGGTGAGCACAGGCAGGAGCTGGGGGCTGCTGTGGGGGGACCGAGCACGTCCCGGTGCGACAAAGCAGCGAGCGCTGCCTCTTCTTCCCAAATCAGTGCCCGAATCCCACAGAAAGCAGGGAGGGTTGAGCAGAATTACCCTGTAATCTACCCAAAGCTGGCTGTGCTGGGCTTGGACGGTGCAGAGCTGAAGGGTCGGGGTGACACTTGGGCATTACGAAGCAGAGAACATCTCAGCTGCAAGGCCCCTCTCCTAGCAATGGGAAGAACTGCATTACCTGGTGTTAATTCTCCGGGCGTTAGGTGCTTCAGGGCACTGAAAACCTGCTGGGGCCAGCCTGGGAACAGCACCCCTCTCTGCTCCCTTCCTGGGCGAGGAAGAGGAGGGAGAGGCGGGAGGTGCTGCGATGGAGGGCGAGCACGAGGCAGCTCGTGGTGCTGCGTGCGATGCATCACTCACCCCATGTGTGACAGCGTGGATAGGTCTCATTACATCCGATAATAGATCTCATTACCATCCAATAACAGATCTCATCACCGTCCAATTTACTCGGGGAAACTGAGGCACGCAGCGGTGAATGCTGTGCCTCGGGCACATCGGGGCAGAGGCTCAGCTGGGTTTCGGGTCCCGTGCTCGCCTTACTAAGCCACGTCGGCACGGCTGGGTGTAGCTGGCAGCAGCACCCACGGGGTATGATGAAGAAAGCCCTGGGGGGAGAGGACAGGCTCGGTGCTCGTCCCTTGCTATGGAAAAGGAGCAACCTCCGCTCTTTGAAGGAGAGGTTAGTGGTCCTCTGCGGCATGCCCGAGGTCTGGAGGAGCTGGTGCTAAAAGCTGGAGCCTAGCAGAGCTGGGGAGCCAAAACGAGCAGTGACCCAAAAAAACATGTACCTGCCTGGGGAACAGAGGGGGTTCCCCCTTTCGTGCCCACTCCCCCCAGGCACAGCATCACCTCTGCCGACCCACCTTGCCACAGCCAATTTTTCCCCTCCCAGCCCTGAAACCTGGAGCAGCTCTGAGATCATCTTTGATATTTAAACAACTATTTTCTGTTTTCTGACAGCCACACACTGTTCCAGCCTTCGTGTCGAACAGGTTTTCTGAGTCATATGCAAACGACACCAACACATGGTCCCCTCCAGTGTTCCCGTCAGAGCACGGATGGTCCTGTGATCTCTCTGCAGCGATGGAGGAAGAAACAGTAAAGGCTCTCGGCCAGGTTTTTATGATGCTGCATATGGCCTCGGCGGTGACAGCTCATCCTCACCACGCTGGGAAAGGGAGATGTTCCTGGAGCCACCTCTGCCATGCTCAGCATCTCCTTGTGCTCTTGCACGGAGGGGTTGCAGTGAAAATGGGGGCAAAGAGACCTTGGTGGGCTTCCTTACAGCGGAGAGGAGACCCAGCTAACAGCTCAGGGGTCCCTCGTGGATCTCCCAGTCCAGACTGGACGTTCGAGGTGATTCAGAAGGACACCTGCACAAACTCTGTCAGCAGCCAGTGCTGCCGAGACCGTGGGCACGATGCGCTGCGGTACGTGCCCGCGGCCGTAATCACCACGGTGCCGCGGTCTGTCATTAAGTCCTTAGTCAGCTGTCAGCCACATGAACATTTTTTCGATTGTGAGTCAAAGCTGAGTTCCTCGCGGGAAGGGTTAAGAGACTTGGTGCTGGCTGGCAGGTCGGAGTAGGTAAAATATAAGATGCGGCAACAAAATCAGCCAATGCGGGGGTTTTAGAGCAGAGCGTGCTCTTTCCTCTGCCCGGATGTGAACTCGGAGAGGACCCCACATTGAGTCCCGGCACCAACCCGAACCACCCCAAGCCTGGCAGCCGGTCCCCCCTTTCCCATGCCCAGCAATGGGGACGCTGCTCACGCCTGCGCTGTGCCGAGGCAGGGCTGTGCAACCACTCCCCATCCATCAGGCCCATCGTCTGTGCGGATTAAATTACGTTCTTCCACCAGTTCTTTAAAATTTAATTTGCTTTAAGTTAATAAGCCAACCCTCTCTAAGCACAATTGCCGAAATGTGAGGTCGTGAAGTGCTCCATACGGGGGAGAGGCGGAGAGGAGCGAGGAGGGATGGAGCCGAGGCACGCAGCGGGTTGCCAGTGGGCGAGCATCGCTTCAGCCCCACTGATGCACGTTCATTAAAGGCTGGGGGCAGAAGGAGCCTACAGAGGGCTCAACTCCAAAGACAATCACAAAAGAAGAGCTCAAGCAGCACATGGAGCCTCCTGCCGAGGGCGGATGGCACCTGATGGCACACCCTGGTGTGCGCCCCATTGCTTTTATCATACGTGGGTCCAAAAGGAAAGTTTGTTCAGTGCTAGCATCAACGCCCCTACCCCTCTCTTGTGCTTCTCCAAAGCCCAACCTGCAGCTGCCGGACAGACGGACACCGGCCCCAAGCCACAGGACAGGAGGACGAGGCAGCACCCATCCCTCGCCCACAAGCAGCAGAGCAGAGGAGGCAGGTGTGACTTCAGCAAGGCACATCCAGAGGCGTAATCAGGCGATGTGACAACACCGTGCATCGCTCGTTGGGACTGGTGCACCAGTCCGGAGGGTGAAGTAATCAGAAAACCAGCTCACAAATATCAGCCTGGCTCCTGGTGCTTACAGCACGGGCACACTCCGTGGGTAACCTCCACAGCCCCTTGTGCACGTGGGGAAAATGAGGCAGAGAAAAATTAAGCCTCTTTGCCCAGAACGACTTCTGCAAGCAACAGACTGTGGCACCACGGGGACAGATCCTCACCCTTCACTGCACCACCCCTCCGCTGCAATCCGGTGCTGCTGATTTACCACGTACACATCGGTCCACGCCACGTGCAACCACGGGTTAGTTGAAGAAACAAAGCAGCTTTTGAGTCCTATAATCCCATGAAAACACACAAAACCACAGATGTCTATATATTTTTGTTTGCTTTCAATATAAGCAGCCAGAGCTCTTTTTATTTTTTTTTTCCCCTGCATGTTATGGAAAAAATCCTGTGCTTTCTGCCTGGGAGCTCATGTGCCAGAAGGCTTGTTACAACTATGATCTAAGCCACATGAGCTGAGCTGGCTGCGTGGTAACAGACCAATAGCCCTTCCTTGGCTTTCCCCTTTGAAAAAGATGGTTTACATGGTGTCTTCTGGCTGGCAGTCACATGGAGAGGATAAATGGAAGGAGACCACTCTGGGCTCTGGCAAAACGAGGCTTGTTTAGTGGGTCCTCAAGGGAGATTTTCACCTAGCATCTGACCAAAAGCCCCCCAAGTTGCATTGCCCCAGCACGGCCACCGCTCCCAGTGCTTCCACCCACTTGGAGGGCCACAGGATGCCAGCAGTGAGACCCCTGCCCGGGACTGGACCCACCAGGTCTCCTCTGGGGACCTCCAGCCAAGGCTTGCGCACCAACAATTATGTGCTGGTGTGTTTGGGGGAGGCACTGGAAGGCTCCAGCTCTTGACTTTTCTTCTCTAGCCCAGCCAGTTGCCTTGGCCCTTTCCTCGAGGTCTGCTTCTAGATGCTGCCACTGTTTTTTTTTGTTTTTTTTTGTTTGTTTGTTTTGGGGTGGGGGTCCATCTTTGAATGAATTTCATTTGATATGGTCTCGTCCTCTCACCAGGGAAAACTCCCCTTCTGCAGCCCCTCACCGTTTTATCGCTTTACTCATTACCTGGTACTGAGAAAAGGGGAGGAGAAATTAAACCATCATTTGGTTGAGCGCCCCGTGAGTCACTCAGATACTCAGGTGTGGTATCAACGCCCGCCGCTGGGGCAGCTCCACCCTGGCTTCTCTGCCTCTGCTGTAGGAGCCAGACAGCTTTTTGGGGCTGGGTGCTGGAGCTGTTTCTGGGTAGGGACGATCGCCTGAGGAAGAGGGGCTGCCCATCCGAAAATGTTGCTTGGGATGGATGCTTTAGGATGGAGCACGCGGAGGCATCCAACGGTGTGCATACGAAAGCTGCAGAACTAACATGAGCAAAGTGTTGGAGAAGCTGAAACGAGGGTTTCTGGCTCCGTGCTCGTAGCAAGGCCAGGCTGTGACCTCTGCGAGGGCAGGGAACAGAGGCGCGGCGTCCACGCCTGGATCTGGCAGCGGGGATTTTCCCTACGTAGCAACAGTCGTTATGTAGCGATAATACTCGGCAATGTTCAAGGCACTTGAAAAGTATTAATTAATCTGCACAGCAGCCTCGGCAGGTCCGCAGCCAGATATCTTCACCCGTGCTTTACGGCTCGGGGAGACAAGACGAGGAACTGCAGCGACTCGTCCAAGGACTGGGAGGCAGAGGAGGGATGCGAGATAGGGGCAGCAAGGCCAAATCGATGGAAACCCCTCTGGAGAGGAGGTGCTGTGGCCGTGTTTGTGCACTCCAGAAGATGTACGGAGCTGGGAGGCTTTTCCTAGCCAGGGAATGAGTTTGGTGGTGCAGTCTGCAGGGCTGAAGATGGGGTTTATGCTCACTCTTCTCTCCCGGAAAGCCTTGCTGCTCGCTGCTCCTGCCAAGCCAGCTGAAGCATGCGTGCGCCTCACCTGAAAGAAAACACAGTGAAATAAAACAAAACGGTTTGGGAGAGCTGCTGCATCAGGACAAGGGGGCTGGTGAAAAGGGAAAACAAAGGAAAACCAGCAGGTCATGCATCCAGGTGTGCAGGAGACATTAAGGAAGGGCCTGGCTTTCCACCCCGCAAAGAAAAACCTCCCGTCGGAGGCACCTTGCTGCTGCATTTCGCAGCTCAGTTTAATTAGGCTAATCACTTCAATGACGGCTCCTGACATTCACCTTCATTAGCCACCAGCAGCCGCGCTCAGCTGCCTTGACTTCAGAGCTATCGGTGTCTGCTTTAAATAACCCACGTGTAAAACCAGTGGGGAGACAGCGTGTCTGGGCTCTCTGCTGGCACAGCCTGTACGGGGCTGGCTGGGAATGCACGGCCAAAGCCAAAAATGCAGCGTAACCCTGACAGAGGGTGGGCATGCCCTTCTTGTGGGCGTCTCAGAGATGGGAGAGCTTCTCTCTTGGGTGCTGAGGGTGAGCATCTTGGAAGCAGGATGCAAGAGAGCTGGGAGGGAAAAGGGCAAGGTGGGAGGATGAGCGGTGCCACAGCCTGTTCCCAAAGCTGCGTGGCTGCAGAGCAAAGCCAGGTCCTTGGGGGCTTGAGAGCCACCCAGGCTACGTGCCATTTGTCCCTCTATATCTGAGGCATCCCCATCACGACACTGAAGGCAGCAATGGTTTCAGACCCGTAGCAAGTAATTCTTGCCCCAGTGCTGACAGCGGTCCAAAAGCATTTCTTTGCAATATTTCTTTATGAAAGCATCAGCTTGCAAATGAATGCCTGCAATAAATCTGCTCCTGCAGATTATATTAGTGACTTTTTACCAGTCACTCACTAACCATTATGGCACGTGACACTCATTTTAAAATATAGGAAGACACACGTTTATAACTAAGAGTAAATAGAAATAATCAGGGGGTTAGGTAACTCTCATTGCAACTTTTGGATGCTGTGATCTGATGATTAGTTCTTTAAAAAAGTGAACCTAAGGAAGAAGTGAAACATTCAACTCTTATGAATGATGTGACTGAAGTATTCCTGAGCTTCATTCAGTTTGGTATTCAGCATTTCCCTGAATACTGAATCATTCTGTGATGGTGCATGGGAAAAAACCTGGCATGGCTGTGTTCCTTGTGGAAGAGGTGGCCAGGAACAGGTCCTGAGTGCTTATCTCTGCCTTGAAATTCATCGTGTTACATCAAGTTAAATTTTTCCATGTTGGCTCTGGCATGCTGTATCTCCTGTATTCATTGGCTGTGCATCTTGTTTTTTGCTGTGACATGCGACATGCTCTCGGGAACGCAATGACACAGGAAAGCTGTCACTGCAAAGCCCTTCCTATAGTCACAGGGGGGCTCTGAGGGCTGCTCATGGGGAGCACACACCCTCCTTCCCAGAAAGGACATTAATTCCCTGACTCTTTCCTGCTGCGAAACCACGTGAACACAGCTCCCTCTGCTCCAAAGGCGACCTTGGGTTGCACCGGGATGCTGCTGGTGATCGCGCCGGAGGGCAAAAGCCACCCTAGAAAGGGAGATGGGACCCAGCATAGCAAACCAAGGAGGCACTCTGGTCCTTCTTCACAGAGCAGCCAGCCTCCTGAGCTTGGTAAATGCCCGTTCCAAGGCAAGAGAAGACTCCCTCAAACCCCAAATGCGCCCTACACCCCTATTGCCAGTGCCCTTCCCACCCTGCTGCAGCGATGGGTGGGGCTGCACCCATCCGTGCTGCGGGAAGGGGGCAGTATGCCATGTACCCCATGTACCCAAGCCTTTAGGTTAAAACCAGTAAAAACCAGCAGTCATACTGGTTTTGCAGCTGCAGAGGCGGTGGCGAGCAGCGGGCACGTGCAGCATTGCTCGCTCCCGGGCTCTGCTCCAGCACCCTCATCCCCGTCCCGTTCCAGAAAGTGGGAAAAGGGGGAAAAAGACAACGGATGCTGACAAACCCCTGGTTTCTGTACGTCTGCCTGAATATGAATACGGATTTTGATACAACGGACACACTATTTTTAGTTTCCTTTGGGGTGTGTTTGGGAGCAAGCCCTTAACTGTTGCTGTGCTGCTATAGAAACCGTATCCATGTACACGGACGTGTTTACAATGGCTTTAAACGCCATAAACTTCCAAGGGCAAAGTCGAGCAGCTTATTTCCATTAAAGTCACTGCCCTGCTGTGGCTTTCTCTTACTATCGCGTTTATTAATTTGGGACCCTTCTCGGCTTTTAGCCGGTCCCATAAAGCTTTCATTGTGGGAAAGGCTCACCAGCAGCGGCCTACTTATAAAAATAAAATTAAAGAAAACAAACAAGAGCTTTAAGTTTAGGCTTCAGGAAGGGAAAAGGCTTCTCTTTCTTTTTTTTTTTTATTTTAAGACTTCCTGAAGTTAACCTTCCCCATCCTTGTTTAGTGACCCACCCCCAGAAGCACGCAGAGCGGTGAACTGGACCTTCTGGAGCACCAGCCCCGTGCTAGGACCACGCTGCTGCCTTTGCTGGAGCAGCACAAAGCTCTGCAAGTGCCTCATTAGCACTAAGCCAGGTTTCCCTGAATTAGCCCAAATCTATAGGAATCAGGTTGGCACAGAAGCAAAGGAAACAAATGGGGTTTTGCGTTAGGAGCTTGCTCCTAACCTGATTTAACACCTCAAATGCAGGCAGCACCTACTTTCTCTCCTCCTTTTGCAAGTCTGCCTGTGCTTACCTGGTTATTATTTGTAATTTTGCCCCTGCCAGCATCGCTTATTTATGTTTACTAGGTCATGCAATGTGGAGTAAAGTTGACAACCAGATAAGCAGCATCTGCAGTTACACCCAGGCAGGTAAGCAGAGGCCAGTGCTGGGTGGCTGTGCTGGTAAGAAGCCCTGGATGCTGTCCCCACCATGACGTTCACAGGGCAGAGGCATCACGACTGTGATGCTCTGGTTAGAAAACCCAGAAGCCAAAATGCAGATCTTAGTGCCCATGAACACAGACTCCTCATCACCTACCCGGACACAGAGCTATCCAGCTGCTCTGGTGTGAACGAGTTGGGTGCTCGTGCACAAATTGATTTGATGCTCATGCATGAGTTGTCAGGTGCTTATGCACAAGCAGAAAGGGCTCTTGCACAAATAAGTCAGGCACTTGTGCTTACTGTTGCCCAGGAGTGGATGATTTGGGTGCTGATGCAGGTGCTAGTTGGGGTACCTGTGTGAAGTAATTGGGTGCTTGTGCATGCTCTGACAGGGCACTCATGCACCCACTGCTCGCTCCCCCGTGTGTTATTGGGTGCTCACGTGTGAAGTAGTCAGTGAGAGCAGCCATCCCTGCGGTTCGTGCCTAGTCCATGCCTCTCCATGCCAAAGCTCGTCCTCGCGAGCTGCTTGAACCCCCAGGCTGTAGGGGTTAATGTGATAACGATCTGAACGCAACACTTATGATGAACTTCATACCTTCTTCCTGAGAAACACATAGCCATATGAACATATATTGCTTGTGAACGTCCTGCAGTCTGCGCCTCAGGTCACGCAGCTGGTGTTTCACCAGATGCTTCTGGTCCCTGAAGCTCCTGTGACCCTCACAGGCAGGTGAGGGAGGGACAAGAGGGGGTTGAGGCATCAGATCTCAGGGGATGTTTTCCATGGGCACATGACTTCAGTAAAAACCCCTATACATTTATAGTCAAATACAGAGACTTGTTGCTGCCAGGATCTCTTTAGTGCTCTGGATCCCTTTAGTCACGCTAGTTAGCACCTCGCTTGGCAGATGTCAGTGCTGACACACGCAGAGTCACGCCATGGCTCCTCATTGGAAACACGGAGGTGCTGAAGCAATGTCAAGAAGCTGGAAGGGGACAGGCGCTGGATACGTCCACTTTGGACCGGACAGCTCACGCGCCGCTTCCTTCTGGAGCTCGTCTTCCAGCCTGGACCACGGCCAACACTTGGTCTGAGGGGCTCGACACCCGAGCTGCTGTTGGTGTGACCTGAGGACACCAACCCCGGGTGGCTCCTCAGCTGTCCCTGGCTGAGGGCAGACACTGTGGTGACACCCAGCAGCGTTGGGGCATGGGACATGCCAGGCTCGAGTCACTGCTGGGCTTCAAAGCCCCACAGCCCAAAGGTCGGAAATCGTCCTGCTGACCCAGAGACATCCCCAATCCAGACGCGGTCTAGGAGGTCAAGGGACGTTGAGACTTGGCTGTTAACGAGAAGCTGGTGCCCTTCCAGAAGGTCGAGTGGGACGGACCACAGCAGGTGGCCATCGGTGCTGCACAAAGTTAGGGTGTGAGGGTGGAAACCCCTTGAGGTTTCGTGGTGCCGAACGTGCTGTTCTCGGTGAACAACACAGCAGCCAATTCCCTTAACCCCACCGAGCGGAGCATAAGCCGAACCCTTCTCCTCAGGGTGGCATCTGGTCATCATTGTCACAGGAGGAAGCGGCCTCCTGTGTGATGTGGCCTACAGGTTTGCGCGTCCTGAGGAGAGAAATCGGCCCGCCTTACCGCAGGCATGAACACGGGGCCTGCATCTGAAAAACGGAATTATTGCAAAGCCAGAATCACAGAGCACAGCAGGAACGTGAAATTATCACCATGGAGAAGTAGCCTTCGGCACAGAGCATCCCAAAATAACTTGTTCTGTGGCTCTCTTTAGGGAAGCCGTAAACACATCTCGTACATACGCTCTCATGGCAGAGTTGCCCTGTGTGACTACTGAGGGACGAGCTCCTCACTGTGTGGATTCCTCAGGGTGGTGCATGTCCTCAGATCTCAGCAGCATCTACAAAACATGCAGGAAGAGCATTCTGTTGTGCTCCTGAGAGACGCCACCGGGATCTTGTCCCCAGATTCACCCATTTCAGCACAGTGGGATAGAAATGTCCACTGGGCATCTTGCACAAGCCACCCCATGACCCCGTGGAGCCATCAGCTGGAGCTGGGGGGACCCTGAGGACCACCCGGTGCACCATGGCAGGATGCGGCTCATCCCACATCCTCGCCCCGTGCCAAACACGAAGCTCAAGCTGCTGGTCTGGTGTCAGCTGCAATGGGTGGAAAGGGGCAGGAGAAGTGCTCCAAATACTTGCACAAAAAAAAAGATTATCGCTCCCGGCTTCCTCGGCTCTACCTGTCATTTCACTGCAGAGGGGCCGTGGTTGTTTTTTGTCCTTTCCCTTAGAGACGGAATCAAAATGCACTTTGCAGTTGCTCTTAAACCTCGATTCAACCCAAGGATTTATTTTGGTTTTGACCAGCCTGGGGGAACCGGGGAGGCAGTGTGCCAGGCTCCTGTGGTGCGGAGAGCATCCACCACCCGCACTAGGGCAACAAATCGGAGCTCAAATACAGCAAAATGAGCAGAAAATCCTCCTGAGGTGTTAAGTACCTTTCTCCTCCCTCCACACTCAGGACCTTGCCATAGAAGAGGCAACCAGTCTGCGTGCACTCACTGACCCAAACCTGCTTTCCTCGACTCGAGGGGCTGAAGCCACCCAAGCGATGCTGATGGAGGCAAGGGAGGGAACGTGGCTGGCAGGTGCCAATGCCATCCCTCTGCTCCCAACACAATAATGTGCTTCCCTCGGGCCGCTTCAGGAATGCACTTAAGCACTTGTTAAACCTCTGGCGTATGCTTAAATCCCCTGGGTTTTCTTTCCTTAAGCCCCGTGCGCTTTCTCCACGTGCTGAGCCGGGTCGCTCTGCAACAGGACAGATGCTATGCTATTTATTAGAGCAGCCTACTGATCTTAAGTGCAGGGTCAAAGAGAGGGGTAGCAGAAGGTAAAGAAGGTAAAAATATCATATTTCTTAGCTACCAGAATAAAAGGGTGTGAGGAGCAGACAGACCTTGCAGAGAATACATGCCTACAGGGGAGTTATCAGCTCTGTGTTTTTTTCTATGTGCTTGCCTATTTCCTGATGAAGGATGGGAACCCTTCAGTACACTACATTATTCAGAAATTCATTTAGGATGTCAGAGCACACCTAACCCATGTTTCCCCACTGCCAACCCTCAGCATCCCCTAGGACCAAGGTTCAGTGGCCGAGCTGTGGATGTACCCTGGGAAATTACCTAAATCTTTTGGTGCTTCTTTTTTCCAACCACAAAAACAGATCCTACAAAGGCCACGGTCCAAGCAAGCCACCCACCTCATGCACCTACTTCCCCTGTCCCGAGATGCTGGGACTCATCTAGAGCCAAGCAAGCACCCAAGCCCAAATTTGCCAAGCACCAAGATGAAAGCCACTGTTGAGCAGCTAGCACATTTCTACTGATCTTTTAGATGCAGTAGCGGGATGGGTGGTGTGAAAACGCTGCTAATGTGGTTCAAGAACAAGGGGAAATCAGCTCCAGGGGTATGGCTGCTGTGGCCGTGGTTCACTTGGTGAGCTGGAGAAATAGGCCACTGGTTAAAAAAAAGTTAAAAAAAAGCAGCAATACAGAGGAAAAGCAAAACTGGGAGGTCTTGGTGTAAGGTTTCAAAGAGCATCAGTAGCTCTATAGGACACATCTACAGTGGTAATGTGAATATTTTGGCTGTAAGGAGCTGAGCAGGGAAACGCGGCTGTATCTTTAAAGCAATCTATGCCTGTTTAAAGAGGGAGAGAAAAAAAGGGCTTTGAAATCAGAGACTCAGAAAATATAAGAAAAAAAAACAGTTCAAAACCACTGCATTGTTTATGGGCGTTGTGTTGAACCTGAAGTAAAGATGTTTTTTGGAAAAAAATCCCATCCCCATACCTTTGTCCCCCCCCTTTACAGAGCAGGTACTGGGGGCTCAGCCGGCCGAGCATAGGCCGTCCCTCGGTGTCACTGCAGCCGGGAGGCTGCAGAGCGCTCCCCTGCTCACCATGGGAAGGCTTTCATCCTTGTTTTGATACCTTTTCAGGGCTGGGCTTTTTTTAGTGTAATAGCTCATTTATTCATGTGTTCCTCATACATTTATTAATGACTGAGGAATTGGTTGTGCCATCCGCCGTAATTAAACGTATCAAATCAAATCTTGGCTGTTATTACAGATGAGGCAGGCGAGCATTCTTTTTTTTTTTTTTTTGCATCAAGCATCGAAGAAATAACTATATTAAGATCTACACCCAGTGAGATGCAAGAGGAGCACTCCTGAAACTGAAAGTTGCACTGCAGAAATACTTGGGAGATCAAAGGTTTTCTACCCTCCTTGAAGCTGTGCTGGAAACAAGCAGCTTTTTTCTTCTTTTTTTTTTTTTTTTCAAAATCCTGCATTTTATTTCAAGATCAGTGGGAGCTGATGCCTCGTGTGTCTGTTCTCATTTGCTGGAAACCCAAATGAGTTTTTCTTAACCCTTTCTCGGTCCCTTCTGAGAAAACCCTTGAGGGGTGGGAGCAGTGGGCTCATCCCACCCGAGATGGCCCTGAGGTGCTGGTGGAAGCCGTGGTGATGTGACCCACATGGACGCACTCCCTCCCCACACTGAGACCATGATGGTGGACAAACCAAGTCTTCCTGGGTTCAACGGTGCCAAGCCCTCCATGCCACCACCTCCTGGGACTTCCCTGACTTCGCTGTGAAGAGGGTTTTGGTGAGGAACCCCATAAAGCACTGTGACATTTGTTGTACCCATGGGCCACCCCAAATCTAACCTAAAACAAGTGTGAAATCAGACATTCATTCACCATTTCGCATGGGCAGAGCTGGCATCGAGCACCCATTAAAGTCATTAAATCCAACACCCTACAAGTCTCCGTCTGCCTCTCTACTTCCATTTGTCATTATTTCCTTTCAAACCAAACTCCAGCCGTGTCAGAACCACGCCACAGCCTCCAGGTGTCCTCATGGATGCAAGGAGGGAAAAAACATGTTAAAAGGGAGGTCTGTCCCCAGTTCCCATCCACCCAGGCTCCCCCTGGGACGGCTGACCCCCAAAAACAGACTGGGGAATTTGGTGTGTGGTGGTAGGACCCATTTTACCTAAAGAAGGTGTAGGAGAGGGGAGCAATAAATGAAAGTTTCCTCCCGTACAAGCAAGCAGGGTGAGTCACATCGTGCTTGTGCTTTCATCGAGGCAGCTAAAAGAGAGGAGAAGCCGTAGGTGCAGGTCCCAGCCCTGTCTAGACTCCATAACACCTCCACAAAAGGAGGAGAACAGGCAAAGGAAGTGAAAGGACAGGCTCCTCTCCCTCTGAGACAGGAGTAGCGTCCCAGTAATTAAAACCTAATCAGAGACATCATTAAGTCGCAGTGCCTCAGTGCCTCAAAGATGAGCCAGCACCTCCTGTTGACCTGCCTGGGTGGGAAGCAGCACTCCCCTTTGGTCTACATAGGACACAACCAAAAGGTTTTCTTGGTGCTCTGCTAAAAGCAGAAGGCACCAAATAACCCCACAGGAATGGTCCCAGGTGCCACCCATGGTCCCACGAATTTCAGTGCGAGTGCTAAAGTGCCCGTGTGAACCTCTTGGAGAAGGTGGTGGTCTCAGATATGGCAGCAAGAAACAGAAGACGAGAACTAGAAATGAGATGAAAGACACTGTTTTAGCAACGTTGCCTAAAGTCAAGGAAAATGCCAAGGATGACTCAGTGGGGCTTGGTAGGAGCATCAGTTGTTCCTGCTTGCTCCACCAGACTATCCGTGTCTCACCCACACCCCAACCTGCTGCAGCTACAGGTCCTCTGATCTGGGGCTGTCTCCTGGATTTCCCCTCCTCATCTTCATCAGAAGCCTTTCACTGTACTGCCCCAAAATACAGGGTTTCTTGGAAAGAAAGTCAACCCGAGCCTCCACTCCGGGTTTTGTTGTACTATATGTCCTGAGGATGGCCTGGGCACCGCGGGGGTGCTGTGGCAGCCGCTTGTGGGGGTAAGGAGAAGAGGTAAGGTCCTGAAAACGTAGAGACACCCGTTGCTGCTTCAGATCACGATGCAGTGCAAAAATCAATCATTTTGCCTACAACCTCAGCACGGCGAGGCCATCCACCTCAGCAGGACTTCCTCTGCGTAAAGCAGGGAGCCCCTTTGACCCAAGGGATTCTGCTTCCGACAGCAGAAACCAAGAAGGGGCAAAGTTCACCCAGGTCCAAACAAGCCTCTCCTCGAGCCACACTGCTTGCGTGGCTTCCCTGCAAAAGGCCACGAGTGCCCTGAATAACAGGGGAATGAGCGGTGTTTTTTTTTTTTCCTCCCAGAGGAGAGGGTGCTTGCAAGCCGAGAGCAAATTTGCACATCAAGGTGGGGATGCTGCAGCCCTGCCAGCCCATGACTGGGGTGGCAAATGGGTGTTGTGGTGTGAAGGCATGAGCAGAGCTAGGAGAGGACTCGCTTCCTAAAGTGCTTCGTCACTTTGGGTGACTTCTGCATCATCTGGGCTGCGCGCTCGGGAGTGACTCAGCCGAGCGGGGCTGGAGGGATGCTGAGGAAAACAGCAGGGCAGCTGGTGAAGCTCCATTTCTAGTGAAGCTCCAGTTCTAGTGAATTTCTGGCTAAATGGATTTAGCACCCAAGGAGCAGCCAGCGGTACTTAATAACTGCATCATGCTTTAAGTGACCAGACCCAGGGATGCAATGCCATGGCAGATGACAGAGGAGATGCCAGCAGGCGCCCGTGCTGGGTCCTCTTTGTTCCAACATGGACACGACTTCTTCTTCCCTTGTGGGTGTGGTGCCGGGACATGAAGGGAAATTCAGACTTGGGAAACAAGTGACGAGGAGCCCTCACTGTTCCCTTCCTCTTCCCACGGGGAGGCGGCGGGTCAGGAGGAGGTGACGGCGGAGGCAGGGTGCGGGGACAGGCTGTCCCCACCCCTGGAAGTGCTCCATCATCCCACCGCATGCCTGCGGCCCTCCGTGACATGGGGACGTCAGTGTGCCGGGAGCCAGCGATGTTTTCCTTTGCTTCCTTTAGAGGGTGGGAAGAGGAGGGAGAGGGGAAGAGGACAACTCAGTCTGTAGAAGAAAAAATAAAGAAAGTGGAAGATGCGGAGCACTTGGCAGAGACCCAAGGCGTGAGAGCACAGAGACCGTGAGAAAAATGTCTGTTTGCTGCCCAAGTGGATGGAAATCAGATGTCACAGCGCGGCTTTGCAGGGCTGGTAAGTGCAGGAAAGGAGGGAAGGCCCACACAGGGCCTCGATCCCAATAGAGTTATCCATGGGGATTGCTCCCACCAGCATCACGAGCCTCCTACCACGGAGTAAATCAGGTGGGATTTGATGCTGTGGGTAGTTGAGGAGAAGGGAGGTGTGAGGATGGGGAGGAAGCCGTTCTGAGGCTTGCTGGAAGCAGATAAGGACAAGTGGCACCAAGTGACGTCTGTTGTGTCCCTGAGAGGCTGGGCGAGCTGCTCTTCAGCAGCACGGCCAGCAGCCCATCCCCATGCCACACACACCTGCTGAGGGATGAGAGGCACAGGGTGGGAGCCAGGCTCTCATCCCCTGACGGGCTTTACAGCATCTCTGCGCCACATGAGGGTCCCGTAGGGAAATCCCCTACTGGCAGCCCCGAGGAAGGAGCTGGTGGTCCTCTCCAGAGGTGTGGATGGGGAACCCATGCTCAAGACACGCAGGCAGCCTCAGGAGGAGCCAGCAAGCACGCCTGTCACTGCGGTCAGTGGGGACATTAAGGCAGTGTGGAACCTTAAAAAGAAAAAAAAAAAAAAAGATAAGAAAACCACCACAACAAAACAGAATTCCTACATCTCTACGCTCACACAGCACCTCTGTAGCCTTGCAGGGCCTCAGCCGGGGATGTTTGGGATCAGGGCGCCCTCTAGAGGGTTTTGAAGCCCCAGCAGAAGGCCGTGCTGTGGGGTCCCAGGGCTGAGCACCCGTGTCCCCAGGCACAACCAGCTACACAGAGCCAAGGGCTCATCCCCACATCCTGCTCAACCTCTCCTGTAGGGCAAGGGCACAGTCCTTCCTTCCCCAGAGGCCGTGCTTGTATGGGGTGGCATTAAGGCGCCCTGAGCGAACCTGAGCGTCTTCAGCTCTTTTATGGGGGCAGAGAGGCTCACCCAGCCACCAAAGAGCCTCGTGGAGCTGCAGGTCCACCCTTTGGGTAGGGTGCAGCACGATGCTGCAGGTCAGCTGGAGACAGCAGAGCCCTCGAGGCTCAGCGGAAGGCTGAACCTGAGCTCTGGCCATGCTGAAAACCGGGCTGGCATTCATTGGTACCATGCTGCTGTGAAGAAGCAACCTTAGAGGATGACCCAGCTGGGGACTGTCCCCGATCCTATGGAGCAGCTCATCACGGGCCTGTCTGCCCCCAGATGGGGGTGGTGGCAGTGATTTACCACTAGCGACGTGTCCCCAGCTAATAACTTCATTACAGCACAGACTGCCCAAAGCAATGAGAGACTTCAAACATGTCCATAAAAAATAAATAAATAAAAATAATAAAAAAAAATGGAGGTGTTAACTCATCCTCAAGGTTTTAATTAGAGTGCCGGCAGGAGGCAGGTAGATGGCTCCACAGCATCTCACGGGCTTTGCGAGGGGGATCGCAGCTCTCCAGCTGCTTGGGCTGAAGTTGCAGGTAGAGAGAGGTCATGCCTCAGAAAAGAAGAGGGGGAAAAAAGGTTGTAATGTTGATTTAGCTGCCTGCTTCCCCCGGGGTGCAGGAAAAAGCTAGAAAAAAGCCACAAGAAGCTGCACTCTGCTCTGGTTGCCATCAGCTCTGCGGCTGGGACCGAGTTTCCCCATGCAGACACTGGCGGAGGAAGAGCAGGACGCAGCAGGCACCAGCAGCTCCTCAGGGGTTTGCAGCCGCTGGTTTCCTCACGGACCTTCACTAGATGGTGCTCTACACCATCCCTTCAAAGCCCCTTTGCTGCCTGAGGATGTTTCCGTGCTGCATTTTCAGCTGTAATCCTAAATGGTAGGAAAAAGGGCTCTTTGGGAGATGTTTCCTGCAGAGGCAATGCTGCGTGGTGGTGGTGGTGTTTGGAGGAGAAACCATCTAGCAGGTCCCTGCTATGCTGAACCTCAGGGAAATGCTGAGAGGAAGAGGAGATCAGCCGGAGCAAAGGGCACGGCTGCTCACAACCTGTCTGGAAGGACCAGTTTTCCTGCTTCACACAAGTTCACCCACCGTGGAGGAGTCACATCCCAGCAGAAGATGTCCAGACTTGCCCTCAACATCCTCGTAGGGTGATAGCTTCGTCACCCGGAGTGGCTTTAGCTGGTGCTGCAGCTGCTGCGTCCCCAGCAGAGCCCACCTCTGCCTCCCCACCAGGGCTCAGCTGAAGGAGGACACTGGGCTGCTCTCAGCCAGCACTGCGGGTGCACGTTGGGTCTGCAGCTCCTTCCCAAAGCGTCCTGGCACCTCCAGCACCTCCAGTCCCAGCAGAAGCCACAAGGCTGGACCTCGTGATGCCTCCTCCTTCCTCCCTTCAAAGTCCCAGTGCTGCCACAAGCACGGCGTCTGCTGCAGGATGCTAAGCTGGGGGTCTGAGGCAGTAACTGGGCTGAATTACGGCTCTGTGCCACAGGGTGGATGCTCTCCAGCACCCTCCTGAAGCCTGGCGAGCTTGCTGCGCCAAGGCAGAGCTCTTTCCGGCTTAGCAAACCGAGCTTTTAAGCTGAGCTTGTCAGCCAGGAGATAAACACACTTAAAGTGTGTTTATTGCCCTTTGATAGGGAATACGATGTGTGGTTTTATACAGCGTGGGACCGGAGAGGCTCCAGGGTGGCTCTCTGGCTGTGCAAGAGCTTTCCGGCAATGGAGATGGGGCTGCTTCAGAAAGAAAAAGGCTTTCAAGGCTTCAGCTCTGTCCCCTTGCATGCTTGCCATCTCCTCTGCTTCCTTTTCTTTCCTTCAGGGGTTCCTCATGTTAAAGCCTCCATGCTGTGGGTACTTTCAGCACGCACAACGTAAGATGTTTACCTTGAGAAGCCATCGAGAGCATTCAAGAGGCTCTTCAGAGCTTCCTGGGCCCTGGCAGAGCAGATCTGTCAGAGCCTGAGCAAGCAGATCGGCTCTGTGAGAATTCCTCTGTGAGAACTCCTGCTCAGGAGTTGGGTTTGGGGCACTGCCACTCCCTCAGTCTTCATTTGGAACAATAAAAGAACTGGGCCCAGCCTGAAGGCATCTCAAGAAGGATCTTTAGCAGGCATCACTGCTACAGGCAATGAAGTTGTTTCTGCACGGATTCAGGTAGGTCTTTCTTCCAAGGCAATAGATTTTTTTTCTGGGTTTACCCGATTTTCTTCTTCAAGTCTTTCTTCAGGCCTTGGCACCATCCATGTCTCCTGAAAAATCGTTCCCTGGGCACACAAAGGAGAAGTTTTGGGAGCTGCAGGTAGAGCTATGGGCTGTAACCTCAGCTAGCCACATGTCGCTCTCATCCCAGTGAGCCACCTGGGTCTGTCCTGGCGTGGGCTCCCTCGATGCCAGCCCAGGTCCAAGCAGTCCTCTTGCTGAGGAGAGGTGATGCTGGGGCTCCATCACACGCTCTCCTCCCACTGCGCCCTCACCTGCTTTTCCTTCGGTGTCTCAGTCCTCTCCTCGTGGGCTCTGCCAACAAAACCATCCATCTGGGATGGGTGCCCCTTCCAGCTCTGCACAGTTACACCCACCCCAAACTCTGCAGAAAGCAGATGGACATTTGCCATTTCTCCCAGTTTGATTTTGCTGCAGGGTCAGGCAGAAACTGCTGCCTGCCTTTGGTGTCCCCATCGCCACTGCAGGCTGGAGCTGCTCCAGCATCAGGGACATCTCACTCTGATGGCAGCTGCGAGTCCAAATTCCCCAGAGATGCAGTGCAGAAGCACTGACAGAGACCTTGTTATGACGCTGCACGCATATGCTTTGTGGTAAGGCTGTGATAACTATCAAATGCTTCTTTTCCCACTTTCCCAGCAGGGCACCGGCGTCGTTGCCATCGCCCCGTCTCTTCAGGAGCGCCCTCGAGGAATGGCTTTGCATTTGGCTGAACAAGATGTTCTCGTTTGAGGAAGTGCAGCAGTGTTTTTCCTTGTTTTTCCACCCGTCCTCACAAACCGCACCAGTCGGGTGAGGCAGGCAGCTTTTCCTCCTGCTGTTTCGAGCAGGGTGCACCCCTGCTGTGTTTATGCATCCCAGAGCAGGTTGGGCGGTGTCCTCCCAAGCAGACGTCTTGGGACGCCTCTTGGGTAGGGGTAGAAATTCCCACAGTGTCACTGGTGTGTGGGGCCTGTCCTGGGCACCGGGGTGCTCGGGCAACACCGCCCCATGCAATGCCTCTGCCTGCTCAGCAGGTGATGGAGGACATGTGTGGCCCTCAGCCAGTCTGGTCATCATGGGTCATACTGGGCATAAACAATGGGGTTTGCAGCGCTCATGTGTGAGCTCGGTTAGTTCAGGTGTGACTGCCAAAATAGTCCATGCACGAGCACCCAGTTAATTCATACATGCGAGCTCTATTAATTTATGCACAGGAGCTCAAATAGTTCATGCATAAGCACCAAATTAATTCATGCAAGAATCCCCAATTAATTAATGCATGAGGACCCAATTAGCTGATGCATGAGCGCCCAATTAATTTATGTATGAGCCCAATTGCTTCATGCATGAGCATCCAAAACGCTCAAGCATGAGTGAGCAAAGAATTCATGCATGGGCTCTGGAGGAGTTCATGCATTAGCACCCAACCTTCGCTCGTGCATGAGCACCCAATTAATTCATGCATGGGCTCCCAGTTGGTCCATGCACAGCACCTGACCAGCTCGTGCATGAGCACATGATTAATTAACATGTGTGTTGTTTTACCTGTGAACACCTCATTATTTCACAGGTGAGCACCCAATTAGCTCACGTGTGAGCACCCAATTAATGCAGGTGAGGTGCACAGGGCTCCTCTACTTTGGAGACCTCACCAAGTCCACATGAGCACCAGAGCCCCTGAGCCCCTCACTCTGACACCTACAGTCCCACCAGCTACGTGGTGACCCCTTTCTGCCAGACCAGGGGGTGCCCACAAAGGTCACCACGCCGGCCTCTCCCAGTTCCCCCAGCTCACCAGATATTAGGGCATGCTGGAAATGGACCCCAACTTCTCTCCTTCTGCTGTTGTTGGGAATCTGGTGGCCATCTCTTGATGATTTCCAGTCTTTTGAAAGCTAATAATAAATGGTTTAATTGAAATGTTTTCAAGTGGATTTTATTTTTTTTTCCATGGCAGTTGGTTTAAGCAGGTAAATACAAAAGGAGTTCTTAAGGGAGTGCCAGAGGCCACCACCAGGAATGTCTGTGGGGAGCAAGGTGTCCCCAGAAGAGCAGCAGGGTGGCTGGGAGGGTGCGCTTAGCAGGGAGCGCAGCCCCGAAGTCCCACCAGTGGGCAGAAGCTTTCCCCAGTTTGATTTTAATGGGACTGAGATAGAGCCTGGGGGCGAGGAAGCCCACCCAGCTGTGCCATAGCTCTTGGACATCTTTGCTCAGCCACCCTGCTCCTCTCGAAGCCCCAGGGGCTTTCCATAGCAAGCTGTTCCTTTGGTCTGCTCCTGGAAAATACACGTTGGTGCTGGGGAAGGCAGTAGCAGCGTTTTCCAGCTCTCAGCACGCCGATGTCGTGCTCACCAGCCCTGCCTGCGGAGCCAGGGGATGCTCTGCTCTTCAGTTCACACCCACGCACATGGGCACAAGCACAAACACTGGGGTTTTTGTCTCTTGGATGAAAATAATTCATGTTACGGGTCACTGAAGCCAAATTCTTTCCAGTACCGCCCAGTTTTTAAAGCTATTAGAACAACATCAAGACGAATTGAGTTACCAAACAGTGTCACCACCACTTCCAGTGCTCCCTGGCCCCAGTCAGTCCCGTCCCAAGAGAGCAACGTCTTCTCTCGGTGCCTTAAACATAAGGCAAGGGCCTTCGAGCCCCTTTCTTCCCCAAGAGGCAAGAAAAAACACAGCTTTCTGGTGTGGACACTCAGGGTTTTGAGGCAAAGTTTCCAGCTCCCGAGGCTGATGTGTGCCCCTGCAGGCTCTGCTAGGAGCAGGGTCAGGATCTCGCACTCATCCAGCATTTTTTCCCATGTGTTCATGCCCGAGCCTGCGTCTCCTCGCTGAGATGTCTTTGACAGAGGGAGCTGAGCTAATCTCCCAACACAGGGCTGTCCCGACTCTGCGCAGATAAAATAAATATTTAGCTTTAAAACATCTAACAGCTTTCAAAGGGCCCAGGATGGCCCATGCATGTTTAGACTGCGTGCACAGAAAAGAGCACGCATCCCTTTAATCATTGCCGTTCGTCTTTGGCGCTTTTATCTGCAGATCTTCGCTGTCCTCCACACAGAGGCTGCTCCTGTTCCTCTCAGCTCTACAGATAAGGCAGTGGAGGCACAGCCAGCCAGGATTTGCCCCGAGCCCAGAGGATGAGTGTTCGGGATACTACCCCTGTGTTGTCACCAGATGATTTTGTGCTTCGTCTCCGAGGTCGATGCTTCTTCCAGGAGACACCTTGAGAAGGGGCAAGGCACCTGCGATGCTCCTGTCGCAGTGAATTTTGGATGAAAGCTTTGTGCTTTCCATCACACTGTAATGTTTCTTCTCTGTCTCAATCTTATTTATTCATTTGCTTTCCCAGGAGTGGTTTAATATAATGTCATTAGCAACATCAAGCCAAGAACAAAGTAGATCGTAACACAGTGTCTCTGCCTGCGTGCTGTGTGCTTGGGAAGCCAGCACGAGACCTTGCTGCCTGGCCTGGCCGTTCGAGCTCCGTAGCAGGACCACCACAGGAGGAGCACCGATCTCCACAGCAGGACCTTCAGGTGAGGAGCACCAAGCTCCACAGCCAAGGCCACCATGGGAGGAGCACCCAGCTCCACAGCCAGGACCACCACAGGAGGAGCACCAAGCTCCACACAGCCAAGACCATCACAGGAGGAGCACTATGCCCTGAGTTGTGGAGCCCAGCACCTCCTCCGTTCTAGGGGTCACCAAAGAGGAATGAGATGAATCCTAATCTGAGAAATGAGGCATGTTTTTCTCTGGAAGTCACAGACTTTAACGAGAGCCAGGACCTTATAACCTTTTTTTTTTTAATTCCTTTTGAATTAACATATTTGCTCACTCGGTTCAAATGCGTATTTCCCCTGACCCACAACTACTTCGATGCGACGCTCTTCCAAATCAGATTTCCCCAGGAATTTTTACTGAAAACAACCGTCTCGCAGCTTTGGTAACATCCAGCCCTCAGGAGCAAACAGCGCTAAACTGACGGACAGTCCCTTACCTTCCTCGGATGGAGGCTGCTGTGCATGGAGGATGTGCAAGGAGGATGAGGAGGATGGAGCCGGCCCCAGCCAGCAGAAGGAGGTACCCCAGGGTCAGCACTGGATTGCCTACCTGATGGTGGCTTGGCCAATCCTCATTTTTCCCTACAAGGAACCACAGGGTGTCCAGCTCTACCAGCTCCATACATCTTCCAGTTCCATTCATCCTCCAGGTGGCTCCAACCTCCAGCCCCACGGGGAGGCAAGGCAATCGGGGGATTTGGGTTTCATCCTAGACTGTGAATTACACTTTTCAGTTAAAAAAAAAAAAAAAAGAGAGAAGAAACAACAACAAACTTTTTTTTTTTTTTTTAGGCTTTGTACTCCCAACGCCACCAGCTTTCCAAGAAATTTTAAATCCAGTAAAATTCACCCAAATCCTATAATCGCTCGTGAAAACAAAGGCTAGGCAGATTATTTTTGCTAAAATGTTGGCAGGCTTGCGGCTTCATGAAATGCAGCTTTGTTGAATGATCCGCTGTGGGGAAAAACGCACATCATTGGTATTTCTGGTTTTGGAAAACAAGTGGAAACAAGGCATTTCAGAAGAAACGGCCTTTAAAAATAGCACATTGCGAACTAGAAGGGGAAGGTTCACACTGTTAGTTTTCAACCCTGTTTTCCCCCCAGCTAAAAGGAAAGCGGGGGGGGTTGCTGATATTTTTAGGCTCCTGTTCCTGCCACTGATGCAAGGAAAGCTGCTTTTCCCAGAGCTGGCAGGGGCTTGCTGTGGCAGGACTGCTGTGGGAACGTCTGCCTACCCCAGCTCTGGGGAAACGTGGCTGGAAGGAGGTCTGGGGGCCAGGAGCTTATTTGTGGGTGGCCAGGGTAGGGGCTCACCAAGCCCTAGCATTTTGGGGCCATTGCCAGGGGATTTCTTGTGGGGAGGTCTGCACAAGACGAACGTGGTGCTGCTGCAGCTCTTCAGCAGCACTCAGAAGCAGACCTTTGAGGAGCTCTTTGCAGCTTGTTCTGGGGTGGTGAGGATGGGATTACGAGCAGCTACACCCCTGCACAGCCCCACAAGGAGGGGCAGCTCCAGCAAGACCCAGGGGTCCCTGCAGAAGACAGGGCACAAGCAAGGTAGGAGCCAGGACCTCTGTTTCAGGCATGTGTGAGGTTTACAGAAGTGATTTACTTGCATATTAACACAGAATACTGGCATTAGCGACTTTATTTAGAAATAAAATGCAAGAGAGGGACAAGAATTGCATAACACAGGTTGTGTTCTTTGTTAAATGTAAAAAATAGCATATTTTAATAGAATTCACCTTTGTAATAACACTGCAAGATATTCAGCATTTGAAAGCAGCAGCAATTCGGAAAAACTTTCCCGACACCACCCAGGCACCATCAATTCCAGTAGGCACAGGAAATAGAGGCAGTGATCTGACAATTCAATCAATTTGTTCTCAGGCTTCCTAATACCAAGTCCACAGTGGTGGAGCCCCATGACAAAGCACTCAGCCAGGATGAACTCACTCTACCTAGTCAAAAAAAAAAAAAGTTAAATTTTAAAATGGGCACCCTTTGAAGAATCAGGCTTCAACTCAGATCAGGTATCATCTCGTCGTTACGTCTGACCTCCCGCCAGAGCAGCTACAAGCCATCCTCCAGCAGGAGGCAGGCAGCCAGCACAAGTTGTGCACTGCACAGCTCAGGGAAAAGCCACCCACTGCTCCCACCTGACCCAGATCTCCTTTGTCTTACAGGTGGAGCAGGAGAGGCACAGATCCCCTGTTATTGCAGGTCCGCAGATGGAGTCCCTGACACAGTAACAAACTTAACTGAGAAAGTCAGCAAAAAACAAGGCAGAGGCCTAGAGACCATAATGTATGCTGAAAAGTGAATGCATCTTCAATTTTTAGAGTCATCAGAGCTACAATAACCTGAAATAGGTTGAAGACTTGCAGTTGTGCTATCCCTCCACCCTGCTCTTGGACATCAAACATTAGAATTAACACCACAAAAGTCAATCTCTAGATTTGCAGCTTCTGTTCTCATTGTGACAAATAGAAGCAGGAAAGGGATCGCTGAGGCTTGCAGATGCCCAGCACTGGACGGCCACTGGCCAAAGTCAGTAAGGAATGAAGCCTCCCGCTTCCCACCATAGCTCCCAGGGATGGTTCACCCAGAGATGCACTTTAACATAAGAACAAAATCTCAGGGAAAGAATGTGGGCAACTGTCTGTGCAAGCCTGCCAGGCATCTCTTGACAGCCTTCCTCACACTGGAAGGAGCAGAGCCCCAGCTTAGCCATCAGGAAGGTTTTCAGAGCTGCTCATCTGCAGGACCTCTTCCTCCACTGATGCAGAGTCAAACGAAGGACGGTGCAGATTCAAGGTGGGGCTGTGACTAGCTGATCTGAGAGAATATGGGAGGAGAGCAGATTTGCAGACACGAACCATACTAATTCAGAACACAAAGAGAAATAGGAAAAAAAAAACACAAGACAATTGATACTGGAAGGAAGGAGCAGTGGATACAGGATGCCCAATTCTCATTTCTCCCTCTGAAGTATTTGCCACATCATCACCATGTCAGAGGTCTCAGGCCACTGTGCCTGATGGATGTGGGGTTCTTGGTGCTTCTAGTGGTCTCTTACAGTGCCTCCATATGACTAATCCCAGGCGAACAGCAAAGATAAGACAAGTCACTGCCAGCAGTATAACTGGAAGAGAAACACAAATACATTAGCATGTGAGAGAAAGTCAGTGCTTCTTGTCACACTCTAGCTCCCATTACGGCAGGCATTCAGGAAAGTGCTTAGGACAAAAACAAAGAATGCTATAGAGGAGCCAATGCCCCCCATCAGAAATGTCCATCAGGGAGTTGCTGTGGGGCAAGGCACAGATTTCAAAGCTTCACTGCTGTCCAGTAGAGCTAGCCCAACACTTCCCAGTCAAGGCATATGTAAAAGGGGTAGATCTTACGGATGCGGGCATAAAAATGCATTACATGAACAAAACAATCCAAGAATAGTTGAACTATATAAAGAAACATGCACTAGTTTGGGAAAAGCACATTCTTGTCCTACCAGCCAAACAAGCTGAACCACTAAGAATGAAGTTTTGCTGATATAAAAGCAGTAGAAGCACCTCCTGCAGGAACACAGCTGTCTGCTAGAGATTACACACCTCCACATTCCTGATGGCCATAACCATTAGGACAGGAGCCACCTGTGGCCTCATGGCTTTAGCGGACAAGCTCTGCTAAATCCTGCTAGCTGCTTTTAGGCAATACCTGGCTCCCAGCTGCCCACCCTGCCCTTACAGCAGAAGGAGAACATGTATTGAAGTGGCTTTGATGATGGTAGTGGTGCAAGTCCAGGAATGGGCTTTAACCACTGGTATGTGGCACTGGGAAGGCTGTAGGGTGGCACTACACTCCCTTCTGCTGATTCTGTGGTGGGAATAGGAATCCCAAATTGCTACAGCAGGATTGAGACTTTGTGCGTCTCAGTCCCTTTCATGCCAGCATAAAACTACTCATGGTGGCATAGCTTTTACCAGGCTGTTGACTGTACAGTATTTATACAGCTTAAGCCCTTTTACAGTGCATGACTACATCCAGCTCAGCTACAGTGGCCTGCAGCAACCAAATAATCCTGGCAAAACTTGTCAAGGCTAGCCTGGGCTCTATGTAGGAGGGGAACATGTGCAGGGCTTTGCATTGTGGAATTCAGATACAGCTTCTCCTTGGGTCAGAAATTAAAGCACTGCCCTGTATCCCAAGTGGTACAAGGCATACGAAGTCCAGTCTCCATCCCAGCCCTGCTCTTCTGTTGGCCTGCCCTGGGTCAGAGGGCACGGAGCTACCAGCAGAAGACCCAAAAGCTCGCAGAACTGGCAAGCTTCTCTGAAACGGCACAGGTGGACAATTGTAGGGCAAATTTATTGCACCTGGAAGTGAATTGGACACAACGCAAGGTTTGATTCCAAGCCCAAGGGCTCATGGGCAATAATTTCCATTGCAAAGGGAAACACTCTGCTCCACTCTTTAGTTTGCAAAATGAAATGCCTTCTAACAAATCTAGCTCTATTTTTCAGTTTTAAAAGATATTTTTCAAAAAGAAAGTCTTTCTGCTCCTAATACACGGGAGAGATGTGGAACTGTTTACTGGCCTTCTTTTATAAGAATTGGAAACAGTCCAAAAAGATTCACCTATAAAAATGCCGTTGGTGGTTGGGGATGAAAGTGAGAAGTTCTTGCACGCGCTTCCAGTCAGAGCCACTATGACCACTGGGTAGATAGTGAGGTTATAACGGACGTACTTGTCAAGAAAGAAGTTTTCTTGATAAAACCTGTAAAGAAAAAAAGTGACCTTGATAAAACCTGTGAAGAAAAGTGACCAAGATATCTATTTTTTCCTATATAAAACTTAAGGAAAGAGTCAGACTTCGAATGTTTTGCTACAGGTCAATGTGGAACAATGTTCCAAAATCTTTCATTTACTAAAATTGATAAGATTTAACAAAAAGTTATCAAAGGTAAGTTTAGGGAAAAAATAAAGCCACGTTTGATACAAATTTTCCACAAGTGGAGGGTTGTAAAGGAGAAGGTTAAATTCAACACAAAAAAACCTTCTTGTTTCTTTCAAAGTAGGGGCAGCACCATGGAGAATGGATGCTTATTGCCTGATGTAAAACCTCATGGGGTGTATTATGGTGAGGTGACAAAATTGCTTTTGAGTGGAGGTTTTCATTCACTGAGAGGGGAAGAAAATTAATGAAGTGAGCTATGAATTGCAACAGAAGCCACTGTACCCAGTGTTGGTACAGGGACAGATCTTATTAATGAATTGGGGCAGATGATCCAATCTGTTTGTGATATCAGAGGTAGAAGGGCTCCTTCAAGTCAGGCAGGAACCCAGGAGGTTGCTTACCATATTACTAGGAGGAGAGTAAGGATGCTCAAAGAGGTAGTTGTTGCTATCTCGTTGGACACATTCCACTTGTAGATCAACACAATAGCAAAATTCAGCAGAGAGGCAATGGTGGTCCACGTGGCATACAGCGCCAGCCCATTCTGAACCTGCCACACAGCACAGCAAGCAGACAAGCAGGGATAAAACAGCAATTACTAGTGTCATTTCTTTCTTGTTTTGCTGAGGCTTTGGAGTCCCCAAAATGCCCACAAGATCCACCCCAGTGGCATCTGTAGGATTCCCCATATGAAGCCCTGCAGCTGCAGTGGGTACGTCTCACACACCCCCCAAAGTACACAGTCTGCCTGGCTGCTCAGCCCAGTTGTTGCAGGCTGCCTTAACTGGCAGGGAGAAAACAGGTTTTGAATCTCAAAAACCTCCCAGCAAGCACATTTGCTATGTGGAACCTGCCGCAGGCAATATTGAAAGCTGGAGTCACTCTGGAGCAAGGACAGGGAGCCCAGCTACTCCTAACTCCCTGTTTTACTCTTGTGTCTCAGGAACCAAAATGCAAGGGTATACAAAACAATGCCCACTCCCACTTTGTGCCAAGAGACTTAGAGACATTTCCAGCAGGGTGGGTAGGAACCTTTACGTATGGACTCCCAGCTTTGGAGACTCCCCCTCTGCTGACAACCCCCCTGGCTCCTTGGATGTGCTTTTTCAGCTGACCCAGTTTCTCACTGAGCAACACCAACGTCAAGCGAAGGAACCAAAGGCAGTTAAAGCACACACGGCAGCCAGGGGAAGATCTGCAGTGTGAGGGCCTCCCCCTAGGTGGGGGAGGAAGGGTTTGGGGTAGCAGATCTGAGGAGGGCACAGGGAGGGATCAAGGAGTGATGGTATACATTTATTTTATTTTTCTGTGCAGTTTGCTGAATATATACACCCACTCTCTTCAGGGACAGCAGAAAAGTCATTTTCCTCCAGAATTTGGCAAAACTCAGGAAGGTTGAAACCCTAACCCCCTTATATAATACAATTTTTACTAGTCAGATGCTGAGGACATCTCTATCAGCCACAACAACAGAAGTCACCCTTAGGAATGGCGATTCCCCCACTTCCTCTGCAAGAAGTACTCCTCTCCCCACCACACAAAGATCTGCGCTAAAATGCTTCACTGAAAACTTCATTCTGCGGCAGCTGGAGAAGTGAGGGGGATATAACTGGCTCTGATCCATTCCCATGTCATCTGATCAGAAACTGAGCTACAATTAGAGCCTATGTGCACCTGCAAGTTAAAGTCAGGGCAGAAATCTCCCCTTACCTATCTCCTGCCCTTGAATCTTTCATTCTCAATACATTTAGCACTATACAGAGGTGTGGGTTGTTTTTTCCTGTTTGTTTGTTTTGAGCACTTACTAACAGTGCAATTTCCTACATGCCACCTACTAGGATCCGGATGAGCCAGAGTTCAGCTTTGTGACCCTTCACAAACCACGAGGAATGGATACTCAAGGCTCTGTGTGAGATGAAGAGAGCAGCACACGTGGCAGGAGTGAGGGCTACCAGGAGCACCAGGGCTGGGAGGAGGTATCTAGGACAAAGAATACACACATACACATGGCATACAGTGCATTTTTTAGTGGTGTCACAATACCTTAATTCATAGTTTTACTGTTTGGCCTTTACTGACTTTAAGTTAATCAAGCCTTTATTAAAGGTAATCACTATGTGTAGCCCTCATTTTGACACACTGTTTTACTCTTAATCATTAAGTTATTATTCTCCTGACTGCAGCTGATTTCTTCACCTCTTGACAGTGGTGCTATTATAAGCCCTTCATGTGAGCGTGATTATGAAAACAATCCAAGGTAAGGAGCTTAACTGCATTTATGAAAGGTGTCATAGCTCTTGTCTTATCTGTGGGATAAAACACTGAAGAACTGCAGCTTTGAGGAGATGTTAGACTTCAACAACCAATCCACCTCATGGACAAGACGAAAAAATTGTGTAAAACCCTTAACTTTTTTTTATGAATGCTACTTTTCACCAAGACCTGCCACAGTGTTTCACGCAGGTGTGATTAAGCATTCACATGCAGGAGAAAATGGTTAAAATTAAGCACTGGGGCAGTCCCATCATGAGGGTTAGAAAGCATGTACAGAAGAAATGACTTACTCTCTGTCCCACAGAAATAGCCATCCAACGTTGAGTCCATTATTTAGAATCCATGCCACATAAAAAGGTATTGGCAACAAGTCTGGCTTTATGTATACACATCCAAGTTCATTCCTGTCAGGAAAAAGTGGGTATGGAGAAAGAAAAACAATGCCTGCATTGAACAACCAAGCATTCCTGACCCCATTTTCCTCATGCTAACAGGAAAAGCATGTTTGAGTTGGGCACTTCAGCTCAAATCAGACTGTTTTACTTCTACATCCTTTTCAGAGATAAAATACAATCCCTGTGGTTTTCCCCATCAAAACAATGTCTTGTGATACAGAACTTCTTGCTGGTCTCTGCACCACCACTGCAGTATCACAGATACAGCGGGTGCTAGGGACTGACTGCTCCACAGATGCTCCAAAGTTTATGCTACTGGTGGTGGCAGCTAAGGTTATGAGGATTTTAGTCCAGTTCCTGGGGGAAAAAAGGCTTACATGATCATAGTGTGAATGTATATTTGTCTATGTGTGTACATACATACATGGACTCAGTCAATCTTAAACACAATTTTTCCTTCAGCATTGGCCAGTGTCAACTAAGAGACTTCTTATATGCCATGTAAAAACAGCAAATACACAAGATTCAAGCTAAGTAGTCCATGGTCCCCCTTGAAAATCTATCCCACAGGAAATATATAATATTACAGATAACTCATGAGGCAATTATTGAACTCATAGCCCCAGGAAAAGCTTCAAATCCAATTCAATGACCCGGGAGACTTGTTGATTCTCTGACCCCTGCCAGAGAGTAAACTCAAAAGGATTAGCTTTGTAATTCAGAAATTTTGCCCCTGTGGATTTTCAGTATCTAGTAGTGACTGAGCAGCTGTATCAGATCACATGAATCAGCAGAAGCCAGGCATCACAGAACAGTTTACATGCTCACATATTAGAGCATACACCTTCAAACTGCTTTCCAGCTTTGGATGTGGAGCCTCAAAGAAGCTCCAGAGCTTCAGCATCTCAAGTCAAAAGGAATGGCAATGATTTTACTCTGCCTTTTACCCCAGGAAAGTGGGGTAACAGGCCAAGCTACAGCAGGGAAGAGCCACCCCCCATCATTTGCACCATGAGCGTGGAAAATACCTTCGACAGATCCCTGACAAGGCGTACAGGAGCCAGGCAAGCTGCCAGGCATAGATGACATTCCAGATGAGGAAAGTCCAGCCAGCTGGTGTGAAGTCAGTGTTGTACTTATCCGAGATGTTTCCAGGGGTTGTCCTGAACAGACCTACAGTGGTGAATGTTATTGCAGACTAATGTGTTACTACATACTGAGGATGGGGAAAGACTGCTGGTTTTCTCACCCTGCAATCTTCCTCGAGGCTTAGTCCACACCTCAATAGATCTGAGGGAGATGAGAGGATGCCCTTGTTGAAAACAAACCACATGCTGCAATTGGCTTGCCTTTAAAAACCCATTATGGGATCACTATCCCTTATGGGGAACCCTGAGCAGCTTCCTCTTGCACAGAACCAGAAAAGCCAGTCACATGTAAAAGCCAGAGAGAAGCACAGCATCCACTTCTGACAGACTCAGCTGGATAGTGTTCAAACCAAGCTCTACTGCCCTCTATAAACAAGGCCTGAACAGCTTCAGCCAGGGGTACAAGCGCAATATATGTAAAAATTGCTTTTCACCCACAGCTAGATCCAGGTTCACCAGGGACAAGACCACTTTAATTCAAAAGGACTGGAAAGGGCTCAGGCACCTGTCTGTAACATCTGGAGGATCCACTAGCTGCCTCCTCCTTGCTCTGATAAGGGTGTATTTGGAGAAGTGAAATAGATCTCACCTAAGGCACCATTATACCATAAAGTGCTATTATGCACGAGATCTACCTCTCTAAACAATGACTACTAAACAATGACTATTTGCTTGCATTACCTTTGAATAGTCCAGTGGCGTTTCCAGCATTCAGTATCACCATGACTGTGAAAGTAGCTTGAGATAAAAACATCACAAAAATCTTCAGCTTGTATATAGAGTCCATTTTATCCTGCAACAAATTAGAAATATTGTTTGGCTATCCTAATGTATGCCTAGTTTTGTTTCACATCCCAGAGACCATTTTAGAAAAAAATAATGTTGTAAATTCCCCAGTTTTAGCTGCTATTAATTGAATTTTCAGTTTTTGTTTTTGTGTTTGTTTTTTTTTTTTTTTTGATGAATCTGTTAACCTTTCTGATTGAAGAGGAAAGCTTCAAAACTTAAAGATGAAAAGGAGAGGAAAGAATCCCATATGTACTTAAGAACGAGAGGCCTTTCATTGACTAGGTGGATGTTTGAGCCAGCATCCTCTGACAGCAGTCAGTATCAGCAGCCCAGAGAACAGTCCAAAACAGGGCAAACAAGTGATACTTTCCCAGAACACTCACCCAACAGCTCAGAGATTTCTAATACTTGCATCTTAAATAGTCTCTCATGAGTTTTTAAAAAACAAACTCTAGATCCATAGATTGATCCAATGGTCTGGTGAAAAAGCTGTCTCACAATGTCCATGACAGGCTGTTAACTCTCTCTGCCACCCCCCAAACTGTAATGGCTAGAGACCCCATACAAGTTTCAGATGGAGAGCAGGTGCTACAAACACTTGGGAAGGCTGCCTTGTTTCTGGACAAACCTGAACCACAAAAGCAAAAAACCCTTGCTAGATTTAAGAAACCAAATAGCAATCCATGAGTACCCAGCAATTAGTCCACTGTCACCACCCATCCCTTCCTGGTATAGTGCAGGGCAAATGCTATAACTCAAATTTGCCTGTAGATGTATTGCAGAGGGGTTGCAGTCTAAATAGTTAGCAAGCAAGTGTAAAAGATGGGTTCCAGCTTATGTTATAGCACTGCTGCATTTATACCGAAGCCAACAGGACTAGCATTTCCTCCACTTTTGAAAAGAAATATGAAATATTAAAATCTGGCTTTGCAACTGAATGCCTTTTAGTTCAGGATAGCTTTTCACATTTACCTCTGTAATCCCATAACTACTACAAAATAATCACTTCCTTTCATGGGGGTATTACCTCCTCCTACTGACTGAAAATACGATTTAAATGCTTTAGCATGTCTTATAAACTTCATGGACTGTAAAAATCTATATACTACATTTTTTGAGGTTTCTAAGTAGTCACTTGAGCTCTACACATGACCTCCACTAGTAAATCATTGCTATATCAAGAAAAAGTTCTGTTCCATCTGTAGAAGTAAGCATACATGCATCCACCCTATGGGCAATAACTATTTCCCCTCACAGCCCAGCACTTGAACTGTCTTTTCTATACAGAGACACTTCAATGTCTTCTAGGGTCAGCAGGAACAATAGCAGTTGTTCCAAGCTGCTCAGCATTTAACTAATAAAGTTCAGTTCCCACTTCAGTGCATAGTTTTACAGTTCCGGGCTTTGTTCATGGGTTTAGCTGCATCCAGATACATCACAAGGATCACAAGGAAGTGGGATAGGAAACTTTTGTGCTAAATTCATGCAAACCTTTCCTTTTCAGTTCCATTTAAACAGAAAGCTATCCATTTATTTTCATGAAAATCTTACGTAAAACTCAATTAACTCAAGATATCAAATCCTGATGAGACTTCCTGATGAGAAATGTCAGTCAATCCCCAAAAAACTTACTGTCCTCAGAGATATACTGAGCTAGCAAATTCTGAAAAGAAAAATCCACAAGTACTACTAAAAATATATTTTCTGACTCCAGAAAAAGACTGTTCTGCAGAATTCTGAAAACCACGAAAATATAGTAGAAGAAATATCACTGTATGCTTACCTTAGTCTTTTATTTTTTTCCTTGAATATAGACTGTAGGCCACTCTGAGCCAGTATACACTCTGAGCCAGATGGTCCTTTGATCTCACTTGTCTGGCCAAATCTACGTTGTCCTGACAGTCCTGTAATTGAATTCAATACCACACTTTTTTATTAGCATATTTGGAATAGATTTGATGACCCAGCTTCAGAGAAATGCATACTTGCTTACGGAAGTCTAGGAGGAAAGCATTATTTTAAGGCCAGTCAATAGTTTCACTGCCTGTCTCTCACCTCTGGTCTCCCTCTAATTTATTGCTAGCAATGAGAGTCTGCAATATTTCCCTGCCTGCAGTAATCAGCCACATACACCCTTTAGAAGGATCAGAAATATTACTCACAACGATCCGCACAGTTCAGAGTTTTTTTGGCAGTCTTACAGCTGTAGTTCAGCTACCATCGGTGCTGACGTCTCCGCTGCTCAGGCTTATCTATAGAGATTTTACAGAACTTTCAGCAGATTAATACTCATGCATTATTTAAAAACAAATCACTGTAGTTAGAAATGCTTTCTGTCCGTGAGCTGCAGCCTCTGATTGGTCAAAGCCTCCCAAAAGCAAACACTTATGCAAGAGAAATATGATTACTTAACAAGGGCCTTTTGTAACAGCCCGAGCAATGCACGTTCCCAACTTGCCGACAGACGAAAGCTAATGAGTGCCTGCTCTCGAGCTCCCTCCTGCTTTGTATTTCCATCCCTCTGCCACCAGGAGGGAATAAGAATATCATAGGTCAAAAAATCACAGCCAAGGCAGCACTCCTGGGTAGGAGAAGGGATATTTTCAGGGGTGGCTGAAAAAAAAGGAAAGACAAATTAGCCTGGATTTTGGCTTTGGAAAGCTGGACATGCAGCAAGCTCTAGATCCTGGAGCTGAAAGTTGAGCTCCTGTCAGGACTTGGCACTCTGGGAGCATTTTATAGCATTAAACATTGTGTAAGTATGAATAACTTTTCTAGTACAGCAAGCACGTGTGTAGTAGTCCTGTATTTTTATACTTAACATCTATTCCTCACAAAGCATTCCTACACAGACTGTAGGAAAATCCCTAAAATGGGCCTTGATATTGGTCTTTTTGTGGAGTAATTCCCAGATTTCATGGACTCTGGAAACTCCTGGGAGAGCCTTTCCAATGTCAGAAACAGAAAGAAAGGAAATGTCCAAAACCTGAAGTCCTACATGGACTTTTTCAAGATTTTTTTTTTAAGAGATTGGTTTCAAGCATATTCCACTTGTAAACTTGTTTGCAAATATAGAAAAGGCTCCCACTATAAGTCATTCCCACAGAATCAGATCAAGCCCTGTTGATGGGCTCGACCTTCTATAGGACTGCAGGCACCTCGCATCCACTTATTTTCCTCAAATTTAAACTAGTATTGTCAATTGAAAAGGTGCCTCAGCATTGAAATATCATTACTCTTGTGCAGCTACAGTATCTACCAGGCAGGCAGTCTACCCGCGGGCTCCCCAGTGCCAACTAATAAGGGCAGTAAATAAACCTGTGATCAAAGGACACATTCCTACCCATTAGAAGCAACACCATGGGGTTGGGAATGAATTCTGTTTGGGATTCCTTGGCTTTTTAGATGGCAGAGGAAAATAAAAATAAATGCATGAACACGGATTTGCATTGAGCCAGCTGTGGGGAAGGGCAGGGCATCCAGCCAGCACTGATGTTCCCTAACTTACCAGCATAGGTCTGAGGTCCACCCTTGGAAGGTATTCTGATGGGGAAACCAGTGGCTTAATTATGATTCATGTCAGAGAATACATTATGCTCTACACACTGGATCAGAAAAAACATTTATACATATATATGTGCACTTTTACTCCTCATATAGTCCAAACTACCCCAGCACAATTTTAGACACTCCACTTTCTTCCAGTGGACAGGTGATCTGAAGTTCTTTACTTCATACAGACAACTTATTACATGTGCCTGTAAGGCACAGCTGGTCAGCCAAATCCATATTAATATAAATCCAGGGCAACTTCCATGTGCAGAAAACATCAGCCAATCAGGAGAACCAACAAAATTTGCTGTCCCATGTAATAACCAGCAAGAACATAATACATCTATTGTGTTTTAGTGACAACTGGAAGTGATGCCATCATAGCAGTGGCCTTGTGCCTAGCTTACTGGGGCAAGAGGACAAGTTTTAGACCTGCATTCTGGGTTTCGAAGAGTTATTTCTTCAGGAGAAATTGCAACATAGGCCTTTGATAAAATATTCAGAGTTACTTTAGCATGCAGCTCTACAGCCATCCCCCAAAGTATGTTTTTAAAGTGCAGAGGAATGTGCTTAGTGCTTATAAATGCATGTGTTAAAACTGAACAACTCTTGCTTCACTGGGCTGCACAGCATTCCCAGAAGTGGGAATTCTCAATACAGCTACAGCTCTAAGATACCCCACTATCAAACTGAAAGGAAGCCTTCATGGAAAGGCCCTACCTTTCTGGTGTATCTTCACTGCACGAAGTGTTACATTTCCATCATCCACAGGGGTTTCAATTGATGAATCCTGTTGAGGAAGAATGATATTGCCAGATGAACGACAGTTACACACATTTCAGCTAAGAAATAGTTGCTCATGTTCACATTCACAGACAAATGAAAGCATGATACAACCAACGTATTTATAAGAGAATGTCTGGAAATAAAGGTAGTCAGCAACAATGCAGAATAAAGTCATTGGAACCAAACCCAGGACACAGCTACTGCTCGGTACTTTTCAACACAAACTATTCTGAAGCAGACTTAAGTTTGCATTTACTTGGATCACAACAGAGGAAAGCTGTTTCCAAGCTAACAGTTATTGTACTGTCACAGCAGTTTTCCCCTGAAAGACAAAAAAATATACATACTCTTCCTATATTACCAAAAATCTTTTTAAAAAAATGAACCATCTCTAAGATCCTTCATCTGTAGCTTCCTGGAGAAAAAAATAAGGAAAAAAAAATGTGCTTTTTAAGAAGGAAGGGGATCTATCATGCCCGTCCTTTCCCCATGCAGCACCATGGTGTATTGCACCAGTGTCAGTGCACCTCAGATGTCAGTTCACAGGGAATACTGGGACCACAGCTCAGCTGTCAGTCCCCCATGCACCAGGACCAGGAAGTGGTGTGAGCATTTACGGGGTGCTGAGCTAGCATGAGCAGACTTTGCATTTGAACTAATACCTGCTGACAAGAGAAAGATCCTTTTTTAAACATGAATCCTCTTGCTAGTAGCTGAAATAAGACATTATGAGCACAGACAGTCTGAGTCCCACTGCAGAGCACAGAAAGTGGAAGCCAAGCATTTTCTAACTGAGGGTACCACTGTGGAGGCCCTGCCCTCAAAATAAACTCATATTGCATTGTGCAGGAACTGGGACAAGTTCATTTGTGGGCAGCTCACCCGCTTAATGGTACACAGTGTCATTAGCAGGGAGCTCCAGAAAGCAAAGCACCTGAAAGTCAATTTAAGAGTCACTTTTCCTCACCATGGATGACTGTCATTTAGGATAGTGATATTCATCTCTTATCTGGAGACCAGCACAACGGTCCAACAAAAATAGTGCCAAGGGAGCAGTTATATTTGATTCCAGCCATGCAACTCAAAGTTGTCTAGCCTATGAAAAGGAGAAGCTCACACAGAAGAAGCACATGGACAAGAAAGAGTTGGCCTGCAAAGCAGCTCTGTGCATTGATTTCCAAATGCAGGTATGAGAGATGACATACAGGTCAGTGTCTCAATGCCACCAGAAGATACCTCTGGGTCGAGTCAGAAAATCTCCTTCCCCCATCCCCTGTTAAATCACAAGACAGCTGCCACTGCTACCCTGAACACCTCCACAGCAAGGCAGCAGCTCGGTAGCACTGCACTGCCAAAGCCTTTTGGCTCTATCAGCAGTGATGAGCTTAAATCCAAAATGCATTCTGTGCACTCCCCACTCCAGTTTAATCTTTACAGCTTCTTGCTTTAAATCCAGACTTTCCTAAACTGCCATGCTGACCCCAGAGTCAGTGACCTTGTTGGAAATCGTTTTCAGGAAAAGTTCAGCAAATATTGAGAACCAAATATACTAATATTCCTACAACAGCTCAAGCATCCTAATCCTGCAGTGGGTTAATCTGGGTGTCTTCAGTGCCAGGGATTAGCCCTTCTGTACTGCTAGAAGGGATGGGATTTGACTGGGTGCAGTAGGATGGGCACACAGCGAAGAGGATCTGTGTTACCAATCCCCTTTGGGTATTTTAAGAAGGAAAATCATCTGCTTTTTATTGTTGCAGAACAAAACAGATCCACCCTTTGGCAGCAGGGGATCTCAGTAGGCTTGAGGGAGTAAGAACAGTAACAGGAATCCACTGTCTACTTATTTTCAAACAGATTTTAAGACAGACGCCATGCTAAAATTCATTGTCTGACCTCCATCAAATCTTTTGCCTGAACTCCAGTTTAAGAATGTTGCTGTAAATATTCATGTAACTCAAAACTAACCCCTGACCCATTCTTGTGAGAGAAGAAAAAATGATGCGCTACTGTCTTTAAGCTAAACTTCATGAGACAAACAACAGAAAATATTTTCCCCAGATGTTTTCACTTACTGGCTAAGTGTTGGTAAGTTTGCCTACTTCAAGGCCAGCCCAAGAGTCTGCAGCAGCGTCTGGCAGGCAGTGTCTACAGCATCAGACTGGGAGTGCAGCAGCATGCAGCACTTTCTGGAGCTGGCAGGCAGAGCACAGGTATGAGAAATTTGCCAGTGTGATGCTCCTCTTGAAACAGTCCAGCTGTGAAGAGAATAAAAAACAGCAAAATAAAGCAGGGATGAACAAGGACACACTTATAATGTTGGATATCTTCCTTTTATGAACTTTTTTATTTCGTTCAATCACATGGCTGCTCCCTGGATCCGCCACCCCCATGTCCTCTATGTCACACACATGCAACCAACCATTCAATATTTTGCTTGGCCAGCATCACTTCTGGACCCCTTGCTGATTTTAAGAACAAAATGCAGACATGTTAGCCTCCTGGTTAACTCTGCCTTCACCACTGCCTTAACTGAATGCTTCACAAGCATTTAATTATTCCTTTTTTCCACAGCTCCACGACAAAGAGCATAAGGCACCCATGAAGCAAGTCCTTTGCACTAGCAGCAGCACAACAAATATATACCCAGTGATGGCTTACAGGCACTGCAGAGCCCATTTGCTATCCCAGCATGGTCAGGAGCAAGGAGGGATGGGATAGTAAGAGAGAAAACACACCCGGACTGCAGTTTTGTGTTGTTTAAACTTCTCTGCCTTCGTTTTATAGCTGCAGCATCCAGGTCATCAAGAACCTCTCATTTGGAAAGCCTGCTTTGTCACTCTGGTGGCCTGATTTTTCTTATAGCATTTTTGTGGCACTTTATATGCTTCAACTCTGTAGTGTCAACGATAATCAGCAGCTTTCAATGCATCTCCCAATCAGGCAACAGGCATCTTAAGCTGAGCATCTAGAAAATGAGGAGCACAGCAAACATTTTGATTGAAGCAGTTTTCCTTACAAGAGGGCAGCATGAAGCTTAAACAGACAACCTCAAATTGCAGCAGTTGAGTGTCTGACTTTGGCATTAATATTCCTTTCAAATAGCAATTTTGCAAACTAATTATCTAGATTTTTTTTAAAAGGCAACTGAAATATATATATAAAATTCCATCACATGGATATATACCACCTCCTACGTGAATCATTAGCAGAACTGGAACATTTAGTTCCACCACCACAGGAAATTAATGTAATAAAAATTCATTGAAAGACCTTACAGACAGGAAAGGCAATTTTTATTTACAAAAAGTAAATAAAACCAGTAAGTTGTTTCTAGCCAATCCCACCTTTCCATCAACATACTCACTTGCACTGAGCTGTGTGCACCTAAGAGGTCTGGACAGGATCACTTGTGTGCAGCAAGAAGCATACGGGGCAACACATTTGTGCCCTCACTGCATTTCTCGATCTTCTGACTGGTAACTACAAACTTATTTTTTGATGCATCTTTTGAACCTTTCAACAGTGGATACTGTGATCTTGAGCCACACCAACTCGCCTCACTCTTCTACGGTTTCAGGTAAAGTTCTTGGGTGGTGTTATCCTTATCTGGGTATTTTATGGCTCCAGCATTGCTCCTCCTCACTTTTGTCACCTTACCTCTAAGGCTTCAGTTTGTCCTTTGTCGTCTGGTTATTTGTGTAAAACACAAATGGGGTGCTCTGTAGCGATTAATACATGCCACTCCTCTAATCCTTCATCTGCTGTTTTTCTTCACTCATGCATATCTATTCACACCCCTATTAGTATTTCTGTTAAAAAAAACTTTACGTGAGGCAGGTATTAACCATGTGAGGTCCTAGCAGAGCTAACGCAAGTTGAAAGCTGTTCACTTTCTGTTTATCAGGACAGGAGATAAAAGCCTTGTCCACAAATAACAGCTTTTCGCTGGCCGTACAGAATTATGGAGGGAGAAAAATTCTGCATACTGTAGCAAATTTTAGACAGCAGTCCCTCTGAACAGTTTTCTTATTTACATGCTATCATGCAATTTCAATCCATCCTTCTCACATCCCTCATCCTTGCTTGTGCATCCACTCCCCCATCTCACTTATCATTCCACACAATCGTCCCATTCCTTTCCTCTTAAGGAAAACACCATTTCCTAAGACTGTTTCTACCAGCCTCTACCCTCTCCTCTCCCACAACAAGAATGTGAATGGGGACTTTCACGGCTTGTAACTTCACAGAATTATCCGGCAGCTTTTCACAAAGGCAAAAAGAAGAACACACGCTTTGCTCCAGGTTGATCTCTGAGCCAAATTTCCAGGCTGCGTTTTAGAACATGAAAGTGTTAAAATAATAAAGCAGCTATTTCAGTCAGAAATTTAACACATCGGTTTCCCCCTAAACTTTGTCAAAACCAGACCTTTTGTACTATTGCTTCTCAGAAAAAGAACTGAGCCTGAGGTGAACAAGCAACGATGGAAAATGGCAGCAACAAGGGAAAACTGCAATCAAAGAAGAAAGTTTGGGTAAGTCAGAAGTGAAGAAACAGAGCTCTAGCAGGAAGCGCAGGGCAGCCTTAACTAAAGAGAACATTGTTATTTTTGCCTACAGTTAATGAATTTATTAATGAAGACACATATATGCACACCCACGTATCTATGTCCTCAGAGAACACTTTGCAGCCTTTCCAGGGTCACACAATAGCCTGTTTTTCTCATTCAAATTCGAGATCAAGCTTGCCCATGGAAAGCCAGCTGTACACAGGGGCTCTACATCTCAGGGGAGGTGAAATCCAGCTTCTCACAGAAGGTTTTTCAGCCTGCAAAGGTCCCCGGCCCCACCACACATCACTTGATACCTGCCCGCTCCTGCAGGCAGAGATGAGGTACTGATTTGGAGTACCTCCGTTTTGGAGGAGAGATGCCTTAGAATAGGCTTGTCCTTCAGAGGGACTCGAATTTCCTCCTCAGTAACGCTGGAGAATGTCTAAAGAACAGGCTCCAGAACGGACTGCAGCAAGACCAGCGATCTTTTGAAAACTCATAACAGACTGATGACGACTGAGCTCCCATGGTGTCAGAAAACACAAGTCACTTGCTCGTTAAGCACTCTGCAACCTGGCAAGGCAGCAGCAAGCCTGCAACATCAGCTTCTCTCTATACTTTTGCACTGAAGACCAAATCTATGTTGTCTTTGTCCAAATACCCTTTAGGGTTACCGTGATGTTACTTTTTGCAACTCAATCTTCAAAGCAGTGCCTGCCCTTCCTCCTTTTCTTCCTCCCTACTAATTAATTTTTTAGTGAAACCTATGGTGTTAGCAGTTTTGATCAGGCCTCGTTTATTTTGTTGAGGCTTGTCTACAGTCAAACTCCACAGTGCCATCACTGCAAGCTTGCTCTCACACCTGGGAAGCCAGCTGAGCTGCCAGCTCCCTGGATAATACAACAACGTCCTTTTCTTTCCTCGTTACAGCTTCCAAACACCTTCTGGCTCAACATGCCATCAGCACACGGCTTTGGTAGTCTCACAGCCTAAGCCATAATACTGGCTTGTAATACAGGCCATGTATCATACAGGCTGGCCATTCAGTCCTGGCACCTCTTTCATCAGCTTTAGGAGCTCAGACTTCCATACAAGTTTAGGCATATCATGACTTATTTTGTTTCAAAGCCTGTGGAAATGATGGAGTCAAGTCCTGTCGACCTACATGGGATCATTCTCACCTATTATATATTAAACAGAGACAGAAAGGTTATTACTGCAAAAGTTTATTTACAGGCTGCATAATCTGTCAGCGTACCACGTGGCCCCGCAAAACTCCCATGTAAAAACACCAGCAGATCTAAAACCCTCTTTGAAAA
This sequence comes from Cygnus olor, assembly GCF_009769625.2. NCBI lineage: Eukaryota > Metazoa > Chordata > Aves > Anseriformes > Anatidae > Cygnus > Cygnus olor. Next base: position 110,313,407 of record NC_049171.1, read on the forward strand.
CTACCAGAAAGCAATTGAGAATCGTAGAGAACAGAATCAGGGTTAGTATTAATTATGAAAAGGAGTTGCTCTGACCACAGATGCTGTCTCTAAGAGATCTCACCAACAACATGAGAAGGAGAACACATGACTTTCCACCTTTAAATTTAGGAAATGCACACTGAAAAGTGTAAAGCCAACAGTTTTTTCTCCTGCAGTGTAAAATAGTCTGCACCTGACGTGCAGGACAGCTTTTCTTTCTTCTTAAGTGGCTTTGAACCATTACAAGGCCAGTGCTTTCTTTCCAGCTTACCGTATTCATCCTTTGCAGTAAATACAGATCAGAATTAGCTGCTACAGTAATAAAACGAAGTAGTAACAACTACATTCATCATTCATTATGATGAAAGGTATGTCTATCATGGCTGGATTACACTATATCAATGTAGGCTATAAATCACCTCTGATTTTAGTCACCATAAAGAGAGAGCTTGCCCAGTCAGAGAAAGCTATTGAGCCAGAGCAACGCTCTTGAGCCATGTAAGCATTTTCCAAGAACATATTTCTCCACTTGGCAGGATTCATATGAAAGGAGAGCCCTGGGTGATATGGCACGGTAATGAAAACCTTCTTTTGCAACATACTGTACAAGAGAAAATGGAAGCGTTTGAAGGAAGAGAATTTCAGTTTTGCTGGAGGAATTGGCCTCTCTAATTATGATTGTTTCACAAAACCCTTAATATTAAGAGTCATTACATTATGGGTTCACACCCTACGTACACCAAACTGAACAAGCTCCATTTCCAAAGGCTGTTCACCTGCCAGATACATCTTTTATCCCTCAAACTCTACAGTCAGCCAACAGAAAAGGAAGTTAATATTTAAACACAACCATAATCCCTCAAAACTCCAGCAGAACACTACTACCTATGCTGTCCTGACCACCAGCAGGAGAACAGCCAGAGATGCCAGCATACCTTTGAAGATACTGATGGCTTGCTGAGATCCTACAGTATGTAGACTCCTGGATACACAGCACAAAAATAGCCCTGTTACATTTCTGTCCTCTCAACTATGAATGGAAGTCAAGTCTATGCTCAAAATGGCACTAGCCTTGTAAAAGAAAGAGCTTGGAGAAGAACTCAGGTTATACCATAAGGATGAGTGCTAAGCTAAGGTCCTCCAGCTGTAAGACTGAAGGATCTTCGTACCTTGGACAGAGATAGAGTTTGTCACTAAAAAAAAATAAATCATGACAGTCATGAACAGCAAGATTTCATCACCAATTGATAGCTTCTCTGAAACATCTCTGTGAATTTTATCTCATTCAGAGAACTCCAAAAAAAAAAAAACAGACTTGAAAACTATTTCTGAGAACAGAATAGGAATACAGGCATTAAAAACCCACGGTCTTGATGTTCCTCAGCTGACTGAAAGGAGTTGTACTAACAGACAGTGAAGATTGGAACTACCATAGGAACCCTGTTGTAAGCCATAGGGAGTCTCAACAGGCCTCGGACAGATGGTGGAATGATAGATGTCTCTATCTTCTTCTTAGGAGAACATAAATCAGTTTATAAGCTTAAATCTAGACTTGTTTCTCAGAGAAAAATATTAAATGAGGTTGCTTCAGAGACAAATACATGCATGAAAAAGATGTATATACATATGACTGGAGGAGCCTCTGTTGGAAAACCCTGGAGGAGACAGTTACCTGAGGGACGAGAACTGGAAGAGCAGCAAGAACTTTTGCCTACCTCAGATAGCAAGGGAGACCCCAGCACAAGCAGCACCTTCAACCACAGGCACAACCCCACAGAACCTGAGCAGAGCTGGGTGCTGGTAGCAGAGCTCACCAGCAGCCCCAGACACAGCAAATCATAGAATCATAGACTCATAGACTATCCCGAGTTGGAAGGGACCCATAAGGATCATCAAGTCCAACTCTTGGCACCGCACAGGTCTGCCCAAAAGTTTAGACCATGTGACAAGTGCACAGTCCAATCGCTTTTTAAATGCAGACAGGCTTGGTGCAGGGACTACGTCCCTGGGTAGCCTGTTCCAGTGTGCGACCACCCTCTCAGTGAAGAACCTCTTCCTGATGTCCAGCCTAAACTTCCCCTGCCTCAGCTTAACACCGTTCCCGTGGGTCCTATCACTGGTGTTTACAGTGAATAGGTCACCTGCCTCTCCACTCCCCCCTCGCGAGGAAGTTGTAGACCGCGATGAGGTCCCCCCTCAGCCTCCTCTTCTCCAGGCTGAACAAGCCAAGTGACCTCAGCCGCTCCTCATACGTCTTCCACTCTAGGCCCTTCACCATCTTCGTCACCCTCCTCTGGACACTCTCCAACAGTTTAATGTCCTTTTTGTACTGTGGTGCCCAGAACTGCACACAGTACTCGAGGTGAGGCCGCACCAGCGCAGAGTAGAGCGGGACAGTCATCTCCCTCGACCGACTAGCGATGCCGTGCTTGATGCATCCCAGGATACGGTTGGCCCTCCTGGCTGCCAGGGCACACTGCTGGCTCATATTCAACTTGCTGTCAACCACAACCCCCAGATCCCTCTCTGCGGGGCTGCTCCCCAGCGTCTCGTCACCCAGTCTGTACATACATCCAGGGTTGCCCCGTCCCAGGTGCAGGACCCGGCACTTGCCTTTGTTAAACTTCATGCGGTTGGTGATCGCCCAGCTCTCCAAATGGGTTGACCAAGCCCAAAGTTCATTCAGGAGCTACAATCAGTAAAGCAAGGGGGGTATAAATGAACAACATCTACCCAAAGGGCCAATCCAGGCAACAAAACTAAAGACAAAGCCACCCATGAGGTAGCCCAAGGCTGAGCTTAAATAGGGCTGCTGGGCAGGAGGTGTGGGTGGAGGCCCCGGGTGAGGCTGCTCAGGGCAATTAGGGCCCATGGGTGTGCTGGGAGCCTCTTGGTGGGTTTTCTGCTGAAACACCAGAGCTGCAGCAGGCCCAAACCGAGATGCTGGAGGATGGGCTGGGTTGTATTCTTTAAGCTGTTGTAACTGGGAGGTTTCTTCTCATTACAAACAGCAAGGCTACACAGAGGTCAAGCGTGGACCTTGCTGTCTTCTCTCGGTGCCTGAGCTGTGTCAGTGAGGACAACTGACTGCTCCTTTGTTCTTTTTTTTTCTGTCTGTCGTGACTGTCAGGAGTTATAAACATCAGTACTACAGTTTTTGGTGTCGGTGCCAAAAGGCAAAGCATTTGGAAGCTGTGCCTCCTCCTCCCTTCTGATTTAAAATGCTGCATCCAAAAAGGAGAGTTTTTTTTTCTTTATGCCACGTAGAGCTCAGTGCATACTGAAAAAGAAGAAATCATGGACTTAAATGCTCTGTCTCTTGAAAGGCTGTTTAAAGTGGTGCTTGATGGGTATAAAATGCCTTTTCTGCCTGAGCTGCAGTAGGGAAGACCTCCAGCTTATTCCTCACCAGTGCCTGAAGATGTTTTCTCCTTTTATTTTTTTTTTCCCTCTTCTTTCTTTCACCCGCCTCCCTTTCACAGCACTTCTTTTGGTATCCCCTTTCCCAACAGCAAGGAAAAATCCCTCCCTTACATAATGGGGTTTTTCACAGAGCTTCAAGGCAGCTTCCCTCTCAGAAAAACAAAACAAAACAAACAAAAACAAACAAACAAAAAACCAAGCAGGACAATCACTGAAAAGGACTGGGAAGGTCAAGTTTGTGTCTTCACTTCCAGGCTTGGGATGCCCTCGACACCCTGCCAAACTGCTCATCCTGAGAAGAGTTAATAAGGAAAATGCCAGTAGGTGGTGTCCAAGAATAGCTTCTGGATTCTGCAGTGCCAGTGAAACCTGTGCTGCACCAAGGAGTGCTCTGTACAGCTGCTGGCATCTGCTCTGCATGGTGGACGTGGACATGAGGAAGCTGTGGCAGCATCTCCATTTACAGCTGCTGCTTCCCTCCAGTCTTCAGGCTGTTTCCAGACACTTTTTCACAAATAAGCACCTTACTGGACGTTATTGCTAAAGCACCTCCCTTTTGAGATTTCTCCTTGATAGAAGGTAGCTGGGGTTGGATCAGGCTACCACTGCAACAAGGAGCCAGAGTCTCCATGTGCACGTCTCCTGGGACAGGTATCCACGTGGCGCACCTCCCCATGCACGTGGCTCAGAGGGGCTGGCAGCAGCCCGCAGGAAGGAGTTAATCAGATCAAAGCAAGGGAAGCCACAGCACAGCCCAAGTAAAGACTGTGGCCGTGCAAGCAGGGCCAACACCAGACCTGGGCACTGGAATTCAGTCATTAGGACTATCCCTGGCAGGTTTCTGGGTATGGTCTGGGAAGTAGCAGAAGCCAGAGAGAGCTTCCAGGAGGCAGTGTGGAGGCAGCCACCACCTTTTGACAGCAGAAGAGTTTAATATTCTGCACACAAGCTCTTCTCTGCCAGCTGGCATCAGCACCAAAGAAGGGTCCCAGGTGTGATTAACTTACCAGTAAAAATGTGGTCTCAGAGAAATTTCTTTCTAACCTGGGTCTCAGCTCCAGACCTCCTCTGTCTTTTTTTCTAACTTGCTACAGACAGCCAATTCCCCTTTTTTATATCATGTCTCCTCGGGACATCTGCCTGTCCTCCATGACAGCACATGCGTATTTTATGCCCTCGTGTTATTGTGCTCCTGCCAGTCCCTTTCTCCCATCCTGTGTTTCTCCCATGGAAGCCTTTGGGGCAGAGGCTCCCTGCTCCTTCCACAGAACAGTGCCTGGCACACTGGAGCCCCATCCTCACTTGCCCTTAAGCTTTAGTGGGGTAAAAAAGATGACTACATTGTCCTACAGTGAGCTGAGCAAATGATAAACTGGTCATCAGCTTGTGTCTGGAAACAAAACCTACGGTTGATATTTACTCTGCCATCAGTCACCCCTTACCACAGTTGTAACTACTTCATTCTCAGCAAAAGCAGGTACTGACCAGGGTGTGAGCAGCAAACTACCTGCTGACTGTGCTAAAACATGTTATTTCAGCCAGGGGTAGAAATACCTTCCTGTTTTGAAAGCCTCACTTTGCTGCAACGTGATGAGCCGTCAGTAAACGCTAGAAAAATCTCATCCTGAGAATTTTAACTTGATTTGCTTCCTAGAGGTAGATAAATGACTGCAGACATATGCTACTGCACTCAGGGAAACACAGGGAGAGGAGTCTATCTGCTGCAAAAGCTCAAGGTTACATTTTGACCCCAAACAGGAAAAGGATGTCACTTATGCGGCAGTGAATTCTCCTGATTTGCTGAGACAATTTCTATCACAACTGTACAAAAAAAAAGATGGTAAGTAAGATGGGTGGAGAGACCTCCAGAGAGCCTGTGGAGATGCCAGGAGCACCTTGATTTCCAGAGCTTTTATGTTAGCTGGTAGTGCATAGGAAGGAAACATGTCAGTGTAGCTCTGCACCCAGGCTGTGTAGGCACTGAGAAAACACAGTTTGAATATACCTGGCCCGGAGTCAGTGAGAGGGATGAAAAAAATATCTTTTCCTCCGCCTTGACACCATTTATTCAGAACAGAACATGTGAAGGCCATCCTTCTCTGTTGTCAGCCTTTTGAGAGAACAACAGCTAAATGCTGCCTTTGAAGAATCAGTACCTTGCTTATCTCATCTCTGCACCTCTTTCTACAGCCTCTTCTTTCAGGCGCGTGGCGCTGCTTCCAGGAATGAGGAATCACTCTGCGCAGGTCTCGGTGGCCGCAAGTGCTGTGTAGTGGGTTTACATGGCAAGGTTTTGGTAGCCAGGGGGCCATCGGGGTGGGTTCTGCGAGAGGAATCCAGAAGCCGCCCCATATTAGGGAAGGGCCTTGCCGCTGGCCAGAGCTGGGCCAATAAGCGATGTTGTTTGCGCCTCTGTGAGAGCAGACCGAAGAAAGGCAAAACAAAAAACCTGCTGCGGAACAGCAGCTGGGAGAGAGAGAGGAGTGAGAAACAGCCTTGCAGATGCCAAGGTCAGTGAAGAAGGAGGGGGAGAGGTGCTCCAGAAGTCCCCTGCGGCCTGTGGTGAGGCCCATGGAGAAGCAGGCTGTCCCCCTGCTGCCCATGGCGTACCATGGTGGAGCGGGGTTCCACGCTGCAGAGCACGGTGGAGCAGGGGCAGAGCGCGACCGAGAAGGAGCGGCGGAGCCAAAGTGCTACAGAGCAGCTGGACAGGCGGTACTGTGCCAGCAGTCCTTTCCTGCAAGCAAACTTCAGCGTTAACACAAGGACAAAGTATGAGGAACAAACTGGTGTCTAGCACATAAAGTGTGCGAGTTCCCAGTGCCAGTCCAGGCTCATTAAATGCTAGACAAAAGGCTATAGGTGTATCTCAGAGCCACCTCAGCTGGGCATGGGGCTGTCTCAGTATTTTTAGGGCTAACCGAGCTTTGCCCCACTGGGACTTTTTGTCTCGTTAATCCCACCGCGGTTGCTACCTAACAGAGATGGCACCAGGATCCAGTGACTAGGGTACAAAGAGGAGTTGGGAAAACTGGTTTGTGTTCCCATCTCTGCTACTGATTTGCTGTATATCCATGAGCAGTTAATTAAGTTCAGTATGCCTAAGCTTTCCCCACTTTAGAACTGTGATAATTACATTTATCTCTCTTTGTGAAGAACAAGGGCTTGGAGACATTTGGATAAAAGCCCTCAAAGAGCCAAGTGTTGTTATAGTTAGTTATAATAAAAATGATGGCCCTCCCTGAATTTATACAAGTTGTCCTGTTCCAGTGACTGTTTCATAGACAAGGCAGAAAAACCAGGAGGGTAATTACGGAGTGACTCCATACTCTGCTGCAGGCTTCTAGCATTGCATTTATTTAGGTAAACCCAGCTCACCTACAGCCTCCTAGTTCCTTTGCTCAGGTTCTAAGGGAGCTGTCGGTATTGCAATGATATGAGTGTCACTGCAAAGCAACTATGTTTTTGTCACAGTGTGCTGTGATTAAAAAGCACCAGAATAGCTTTTAATTTCTGAAATAACAGTGCAAAGTACTAAGTTACAGGGAATTCTGGTATTGCATAAATAATGTTTTTCAGAACAAGGAAAAAAACATAACATACTGCTCTTCAAAGGTGTTTAGCCCCCTGATTTCTCCCTAGGTGCATAAATTTCGAGTGAGAGCTCTACAAAGCAAATAGTTCAAGTAATACTGATGTTTACGGTGATGAGCCACTCTAAGTTTCATGACAGACTTCACTTACAGGGCCAGTAGGGAAATTTCACCCCTTACACTATGTATGAGCTTGTTTCACAGACTGCAAGGACCATGCTTAATTTTCTATGTAAGGAATGGTCCTGAGGGCTTAAAGTTTGAGGCAGAACTCACTGCTTTTGCTGCTAATAGATATTAAAATGTGAGCAAGCTATAACCTCTGTATCAACAACAATACTTGCACCTACACTAATAAATTAAACAATGCTGGGGAACAATCCTGGCCCCTAGGAACAGAACTGTACTGTTTTATTCAGTAGAAGTGCCTGGTCTGGTTTGGCCCAGGCCAGCCACCAGTCTCCAAGGCCAAGCCTTGGCAAACTGTAGGAGTTAGTACTGAGCACAGGCCTTTCTCAGAGTATTGCATGTCCCTGCTCTGTGTTGAAAGCTTAGGGAGGTTTGCAGCATGGACAAAAAACAAACAAACAGACAAAAACACTGGGGCAACAGGATGGGTCCTGCAGACCTCAAAAGCTCTGTTGTGTTTTTGGACGCAAATAAAGGAGATACATAGCAGAAAGGGTTAAAGGTACAGGTCAGATGTGTCTTGCTCCAGAAACAGGGAGCAACTTAAAAGCTCCAAAGGAAGAAGAGGGAAGTGTCTGCATTTGCAAATGATGTGTGTGAGTCTCTGTGGGTGTGAGTGTACACATGCACATGCAGGGGAAAAAACCTTCCAAGAAAATCACAGAATATCCACCACCAGATTACAAGGAAAAGAGATGCCAAGATCTTTGAATTAATTATTCTCAGTGAATCATTCTTACAGTTAAAAGCCATACCAGCATTTCCAGAAAAACTTTCAGTTCTGTATACGTAAACAAATGTAAAGAAAACAAACAAACAGCCAAGAAAATTTGAAGATAAAAGACTCGAGATAATAAGATTAAAGATGTTAATTGGAACCATTTGCAGAAGCTGCACCTCTACAGACTTTGACATTCGTAGCTGAGTTGTTACAAAATACTTTAGCTCCGACCTGATGGCTTCAGTCAGTTTAAGCCTAGAGACCAGAAATATTCTTGCCAGAACCCATTTAGTTGTGCAGACTCTAACTCAAGAAAGCACAGAGGTACATATTTAAGTGACTCTGTGTTTTACTTTTTTTGCAGGTATTTAACTGCTTTGGGTCTAGGTTTAAATACATAATTAGAGGCAAGTACCTGCGTAAGGACTTTGAACTTGGGCAGTGATTCCCAAACAGTTTCCCCCCAGCTTACTTTCCAGTTCACTTCATTCCTCACCAAGGACACTAACATCTCCTTTCCCACCCCTGCTTCTTATCAAGACCTCAATCTCCTCTGTGTGCAAAAGATCACAGAATGTCATATTTGCTCCTCATTTGTAGACAGTGATTTTGAAGTCTTGAACTAGTAAGCTTTCCAAAATAGATGAATAGCCTGAAGAATAGGTGGGAAGAAGCAGGGCAGAAAATTTATGACTTGTTTATTTTACTTTACACCCTAGATTTACAGCTGATAAACACTATTGTCCTTACTATGGCTGAATGAATAGCTTACCTGAGAAGGTAACCAATGGATTAAAGCACTTGATCTTAATTATCCCACAGTTCTAAGTGTTATTCAGGTGGTGACAGAAAATGCCTACCAGTTTTAAGCCTCTGTTTTCCCGGAAACCACATTGCAAGTGTGTCTACAAGACAAGAACACTCACAGGACAGGCAATGAACATATCAGGGCATTGCTCAGCATGTCAGAGTGATTCTTCCTACTAAAAGCAATCCTGATTTTCTACTTTCCTACTGCTATTGCAATACTGGCTCTGTAAAAGATTGTCAGCCAGAATAATAAGCCAAGAAGCACATTAAATCACTAAGATTTTCTCTAACAAGTTTTTATTCAGACCCACTCCAAATGTTGACAGAGATGAAAGATTCTTTGAAAAGAGTTCACAGCTTCAGATATGGCCAAAACAGAGGAGGGGAAAAGGAAAAGTGTGTGCAATAATAGACATGGGCTAATGCATTTCAAGAAAAACATTTCAGCCTGAAAAGTTGCTACTAAGATCGTTGGCTGCCAGAGGGGCAAGGTGCCAAAACGCTTCTGAAATGCAACTGCGGTTGTCGATGACCAGTAAGAAAATATCTTGCATGTCAGTGCAAACCTCTGTTATCCCAAGACAAAACAAAGAGGGAATGCAAATGAAAGCCTTGCGTAGCTAGCTGGAAGATGAACCCTCTTTCCCTGACCCTGGATGCAACCTGGTGAAGCGTGAGACAGAAATACGCTCATTCTCGAACTTAAAAATAGCAAAAATCCTGTGCTTGAGTTCTTCTGAAACTGTTGCAACAAAACCAAAACTGGCTGAGTTACATAAGACTCTGCTGTGTCAGACCAGCTTCAGATGAAGCAGGACATGCCAGTGCCTCTGGCTGGGATGCCAGGGGTTTAAATACCGGCTCTGCCGCTGACATCCTGGGCAACCTCGTTCAAGTCATGATGTCAGCTGGTAGATCTGTTTCAAGGCTGTAAAATTAAGCCGAGTGCTTCCTGTCCCCCACCCCTTTTCCTGCCTATGTGGACTGTACGCCTCCCTGGGCAGAGCTGCTCTCCTACCATATGTGTATGTACAGTGCTAAGCACAGAGGGAGAGGGACGGGCTGAAATAAAATCCCCACTAGAGAATGCTAATTGATTGTGTTGGTTTGTGTTTTTTTTTTCCCTCCCTTGGTTTCATGTTTTTCCCTCGTATTTTCCACACTGCCTTAGCCTTGAAGACATCTTCTGTAACTGGAGCCCACATCAGCCCACACTGATGCTTTGTCCAAAGGGGAAAGGAATCACATACCTACCAAGACAGAGTTTTTCTGGCTTTCCTGGCACATTTTCTGCTTGCCATCTGTTTACAGGAAAATGTCTTCAGGGCAGAAGCCTTCTGTGTTGCCGGTTATATTGTGCATTCTGTTGGTATCTATCAAACAATAAAGTTGTTTTTAATTAAGACAGGCTGAGCAGGGACTGGTGCCTTATACCTCCAGTGGGCACTGTGCCCAGGTGAGTGGGAGGTGAGACTGGCAGTCTGGAGACATCCTGAGGATCTCAGGGGTCAAATGGGGAATTTATCTAACCTATACTGGAAGTTTATACTGTGACAGAGCTCCTCCCCAGTGCTCCTTTTACACTCAGCAGAAACAGATTTTTCCAGTGCATGGTTCTCATCCCCTCCTAAATAGGTGTTGAAAATACCCGTGGTTCTTGACTTTGTAGCAATTTCTACCTTTATGAAGGGAGTCTCCACTATCGACCTGTTGGTGCCTGAGCTGGACAGATGAGATGAGATATCTTGAGATGAGTCTGACTCTGATTCACTTGACCCCTTACAGCTGCTATTTCTGCGTCGGTATGGCAATGGTAACAATAAATTTGAACTGGGGGCCTGTGAATGAAAAACAGTGCCAGGGTGGTTTTATTTACAGTTATATTCAATTACAGCACCAGCTTTCCCAACATATAAAGAAAAAACATGCTCTTTTTAGCATAATTTATACTGGTTCCCAGAACCACACAAACACAAGCATTTTTATGCCAGTATAACCACATATACCTCTGCTATGCAAGGACTTTAACATGTAAACATCACAGAAGTGTCATTAAAGATAACTCTTTCCCTGTGTAGCACTGTTCTACAAAGCATTTCCAAAGGAGCTGCACCCTAGGCAAACAGGACAAGATATACATCCCTATCAGACCACATGGAAGAAACACGCACCAATATTTTGCTGACACTTTCATGCTGTAGAAAGCCTGCCAGGTTAGGAAGTGGATTTACACATTAAAAAAAAAAAAAAAGCTATCCAGCTATTCTCTGGCACAACACTGAGCAGATCAATGTGATAGAGCTGCTCTGATGGAAAAAAAAGCTTAGTGCACCACCACCGTTATTGTATATTGACCCAGTGTCCACGGGGTCAGTCTATTTAACTAGTCTGCTGCTTTCAAAGCAGGTTTTGGTGTGTCACATCATGGGGCATTTCTGCCTTTGGAAGGCCCTGATGGATTGACTGAATTGTTTTTCGCAAGGATGCTGATATCGCTGCAGCCACTGAAACAAGGGAAAGGAAACAGGGCCATTCCAGGACCAGACACTCTCACAGGACACCAACTTGCTATTTAGGTCACAGACTCTGGGAAAATGTGGCAACCTTGGCTTTGAAGGGGAAATGGAAAGATCAGCTCTCCAGCAGAAGGTTTGGTCAGTAAATGCCCTTGCCCTCCAGCACAGCTAGGTTAAAAGGCACAGTGTTTCCTTAGGAATGGGGCATGCCAGTAAGGAGTGGCTGGCGACCTCGATATTTAACTATTAAATCACATATAAAAAATTAAATTGCAAATAAAAAATTAACTAACTATTTAATTCACAAAACAGGGCGAAAACATCACTTTTTGACACGGATGGCTCTGGGAAGAATGTTGTACTGCTCGGGACATTCAAGTTGCTCGTGGAAAGCCCTCTTCAGTTGAACATAATGCTGGGAGCTGCCTGCCAGAACTGAAACTGCAGGAGGAAGCCACAGAGAAAAGATGGGGAGATTAGGAAAAGGGAGTGATGTGGGGAAGCTGGAAGGAGCTGGAAGAGACTTGGAGGAGGTAACAGCTGGAAAGTCTGCTTTATTTATTCAGTGGACAAACAAAGCAGCTCCTCCATCAATAACAATTACTCACCTTTGACGCTCAAGCCCCAGATTGGCAAAGGGCTCAGGTGTGGTAACAGCAACTCCCACATGTCCCTACAAGGTGCCTGGCTCCAGAAGTGGAATTCCCAAACCCCATCTACACCTCCAATATGAGCCACTGGCAGAAGCAGTCACTCAAAAAATTTGGTTTGGTGCATCAACCAAGGGGACAAGGACACACATCAAAGGCAAAGGAGAAATGGAAGTGCCATCTTCAGCCTAACAGAGATCAAGACAACGTCTCCTTTCAAAGCACCCACATCGGCTGGAGAGAGGGAAGTATTCCTCAACTCGTCTTGACACCAGGCCACTGGGCAGCAAGGAATGTGAAGTCCATGAATCAGAAAAGATGTGGCACCATGAGTACATAGCCCAGTAGAAGGATATTCTCCTGGTAAAGAGTGAAGAAGAGGGACCTTCAAGCAGTTGTCCCTTCTCCACCGCCATTTGTGATGATCATTCCGCGATTCTAGTATTTGTGTATTTTTTCAAAATAGCTGGTTTGAACAACGGTCTATAAAGCCTTGCAAGTCTGAGGAACATACTGGTAACCTGCAAAAAGACTCGGTGTTAAGAGAAGAATATTAGCGAGGCACTTGGGGTTGTAAAACCTTAAGTAGCCAATCACTACAACAGAAGTCATTGCTAATGAGTGAGGGTTTTCTCCTCCGGTTAAAACACCTCTTCAGGAGTAACCAGACACATAGGGAATGCACCCACTGCAGTGCTTAGTGGAAGTGTCACTCGTAGCACACAGGAGGAGAAAAAAAATCTGTTTAGCAAACTTACTTTCACTTGCAAACTCTGTGTTGAGGTCCTGTAATTTACAGTCTTTGGCTCTTTTGAAAACAGTTTCCCAGTGCTTGGAGAGATGGCATGTGAGAGGTAGGAGACCCAGTTTCTACACCACTGGCTCAGAGTTTTTTGCTTGGAAAATGGGCCTCAGTTTTCCTATCTGGAAAACTGAAGTACTACCAGGTCTTTGAGGTGTACCCATAAACAATGCCTCTGGGCCCTGTAACAACAAAAATATGAAGAGATGTTCTAATAACAGAGATGCTAAACAGTATTATCATAGGTTGCATGATACAGTGTGCCGTGATATTTAAAATATAAAGAAAGAAAGTCTGTTCAATTGATGTATTACATCTGAGATTAGTAATCTGAGCCGCAAATGTATTCAGGTCTGCCGGTAGACACCACAGAGGAGACACATAAAGTAAAGAACCTGCAGGCTTTCTAGTAACATTAATCTGCATTTATATAGCACATTTCACTTGACAGTCTTGAAAAGTTTATTATTAAAACTCTCACAACACTCCTGTGGGCTAAGAACACAACGCAGCCTCTCTTTAATTGATGGGTAACTTGGACTTCATCAAGAAAAGGAGTTGAAGGTCAAAGAGGGTGAATGACAAAGCTAGACAACCTCCCCCTACTACCCATCTTTTGTAGCAGTCATCTGAAGAAGCAGAAAGCAGACAGGGGTGCACTGTTAATCAGAAGGTTACACTGCAAGCCATCTCAAAGCAGTTATCGTGAACTGCTTAGAGATGGATAATCCCTCAAATTATGTCTACCTTTCATAGGCAGACCCCTCTGTGAAAAACACCGCAAGATCTTCAGTTAACTGTTGGCCACATCGCTCCATGAAGCTCCATGCACAGAAGACCAGCGGCATCCATGTCCTACTTGTAATGGATCCATCAAAACTGAGAAAACCAATCTCATATCAGTAGGCTTCAATTTACTGACAAGGGAGATGAGAAGCCACCTAAAGTGTTTTCAGAGCTCGCAAGTCAGGAGGGCTTGAAAGTCACTACTTCAGAATTTCCCACCAAAATGCTCATTCAACCTCTCCCTCTCTGGGTTACGAGATGTGACAGGACCGTGCCTCGAGGCAGCATGGCTGCAGGCATAAAAGAAGTCTTCTCACCAGGAGGTAGGATTCATCAGATGAATGACTTAAATGAGTCTGACTTCACAGAGAGCCTCTGAGGGCTCGAAGAAGATGCGTCTCGAGTTGGAAGTCCAATTTGGAGGCATTTTGTTTCTTCCCTTGAAAAGCATTTTCTAGTAAGACGGAACAGTGGCTACTGAATCAACATAACGAACATCCTCGCTCTACCACCTTTTATCTTTCAGAAGTCTTTAGAGAAAACATATTTAAAACCATAGATCTACCACATAAAAATGCTGACTGATCACACAGTTCCATAAGGTAAAATGTCCCCTACACTGCAATGCCCAGATATATGCTTGTGTGCCCGTGCGTGGGTGTGTGCATGCAAACACGTGTTAGCTGTGACTCACTGGCTCACGGTGATCATGCCTGACAGAAAGGCACAAAAATTCTGAAGTACCTAAAACTTTTGGGAAAACAGACAACCAAGCTGGGAAGCCAGACTCCATCAGTGCCCTTGGTGATGGAAAGGCCACAGTGGCACCTCATGATTGCACCATCAAAGGGCAACATCAGAGAACCCCCGGCCTACTCTTAAGACACAGAACAGCAGGAAACCAGGCTTCACTGGCTCCACGGCTTGTGGCATGATTTGCTGCTCTCCCTGCAGTGTCACTGTGCCTTCATTGCACCTGGGACCTGAGCCGTCCTGATTAAGCAGGGACAGGTTTGTTCTCCTGTATGCCCTCCTCTCTGCCTGCAGTACAGGCTCGGGAGACTCTCGCCCCGCTTTGCCACTGACCTGCTAAGCCAGCCACTTTCCCTCTCAGCACCTCTGCTTCCTCATCTTTGAAATGAGAATTATGACCTCTGTAAGGCACTTTGATGTCCACAGATTAAGTGCTCTGTGGCACACATACATCTTCTCTCTATTTTAAATGCCAGGTAATATATTGTCATGCTTTTTTTTCCTTCTTTTGTTTATTCACCTTTATTATTAAAAATGGAAATCAATGAACTACCCTGAAAAAAAAAAAAAAAACACAACACTTTGGATCAGCCTCCTCTTGTGAAGATAATTATGGGAGAGAAAGCAATTTTGAAACAATGGATGGCAAAATGCAACGCTTAGAAACTACAGAGCATGGTGTATTTGTCCAAGGCTACCACTGAAATCCACCCTGCAGTTCGCTGTTGCAATATTCCTTGTTCTCTTCCATTTTCTAAGTCATGTACGAAACTTGCTTCCAAAATAAATTATTTAGCTTCTAACTGCTGCAATGCACAGCAGGACGCCTGTCAGAGCAAAGTGTTACTAATGGAGGATACCTCACATGATCCAAAAGGGAAGATGAGTTCAGACCGCAACAATGCCTTGGTGAGAACACAGCTCCTGAAGCTGATGTGCAAAGGCAGCGAAACCCTTACTCGATCGGCCACCCAGAGACACTGCAAAGCGGCGCTGCTCCAAAGCAGAGTGTCCGTCTGTCCGTGCCTCCACAGGAATGGCCTCACAGAATCACAATCACAGAATCGTCTAGGTTGGAAGACCAGGCACGTGGGAGAATAGACCAACCCCTACCTCGCTACAGCCTCCTTTAAGGTACCTATAGAGAGCAATAAGGTCGCCTCTGAGCCTCCTCTTCTCCAGGCTGAACAACCCCAGTTCCCTCAGCCGCTCCTCGTAAGACTTGTTCTCCAGACCCCTCACCAGCTTCGTTGCCCTTCTCTGGACTCTCTCGAGCACCTCCATGTCCTTGTAGCCTCGTTTCCTGCCTGGGCAGATGTGTCAGCTGAACCGGGGTTGTTCAAAGGCACTGTTGGATGGACAGTCATCAGTCTTGTGTACGTATTCATTCAGTGCTTCAGATGTAGGACTCAGGTGCTAACTGCTCCTAATGTGCCAAAACCAGTACCCTGGTTTGGACCACGCAGCTATACCCAGCAAATCCATGGGGGCACTGCATTGCCCAATGTAACTGAGTGCTGGATTTGCTTTGCTTAACATTTCAGCTGCTGGGGCTGGCAGTTAAAATGTAAAGATGTGATTCTCGCATTCCAGGTTTCATTTGCAGAAAGCATCGTAAAAACAGGAATAAGAAGATGGGTCTTTTAACTTATAAATGAAGAATATTTTCTGGGGAGCTTCTAAAAATAGCAAACAGCCCCCACCCTGTCCTGCAGACCGTGCAAAATAACAGGAAGCCTATTCTAGATAGAGCAGTCACTAAAATTTTAAAATATACGTAGAAAGACCTCTTGACATGCTGATACTTATGGGTAAAAGCCCTTTAGCAGTCTTATTCTGCATCCTCTGGCAGATGTGATGCACACATGATGTATCATGACCATCATGACCATGAACCCCCTCCCATTTAAATTCATGAAGTTGGCCTGAAAATCACAACATTTTTGAATACGTATATAACAGTCCTTTTTCCCACTAGGTTTCAGCTCTTCAGAAAGTAGCCACATTCTCAAATTGCTCTCCACGTTCAAAAGCTATAAATTGCCTCTTAAAAAAAAAGAAATGCATGAATAATACAAAACATTTGTGAAATGACAAAGAACTCAAAACTGAAACTAAAAGAAAAAAAGAGCCAACGTCATGAGATTCCTGATAAAATTGTTGTCCACTGATAATACAAAGGAAGCCCCAAATAAGACACAGTAGGGAAGATGAGCCTCCGAGCCATAAAAACACAGTCTGCCCCTGGGGATGCCTCCAGCTCCTGCCACAACTTTGCAGTTTGTGCCGTGCATTTGGACATTTATTCCCTGTGGAAGGGACAGGAAGAGATGAAAAATCCTGAACACGAACAACCTTCAACCCGCAACCAATGTCTTATCTGACATAGTTTTATGTACATACCCTTGGTTCCCAGTGCAGACTCCAGTAAACAACCTGCAAGACAAATATTGCTGATAGACGCACGCTCTGCACCGGGCGTGCAGCAGTTGTGTGAGATCAAATGACTCACTCAGGCCAATCTCCTTAAACACCGGTCTACTCGATCTGTTACTGAGAGCCCCAGAAAAATGAGTTCCCCACCGGACTCGTGCACAGTAAGAGTCTTGAAACCCTTAGGGCAAGACAGACCAGACTAAATCAGGAAGCAACAAGATGCAAGGAAGCCACTTTAAATAAATGTCAAGTTTGAACTTGAAGCTGTGAAATGATCTGTATAAACGTCAGACACTACAGAAAGCCTTTGGAAGAGGGGGTGCCGCTCCTTGTCCTGGGTTCCCTCCTCCATCGATGAGGATGCAACAGCATTAACTTGTGAAAACGCACAGGCACGTTAAACACCCTCCCTTCACTGTCCATACTGCTAACTGTCATCTCTATTTCCCGTGGGTGGGTGTGGGAGGGCAGGACCGTGCATATTTCTGCAGGTACGTGGTACCTTGCACTTTAGTCTTGGTACACAGTGCCAAGGGAATCTTCTTCTTGGGGCTCTTTGAAGCCACCTGGCAAGAGAAGTCCACGTCTCTGACTTGGTTCTTCAGCCCATTGCTGACTTCCACGAAGCCCTACACGACGCCAGCACTACCCTCTCCAAACCTCTGCCTTGGGCCCCTGTGCAGGGCAAATTTACATGAGGTCAGGTCTGCTCTCCTAGACCTTTGTCCAATGATTTGCAGCGGCAAAGCCACCAAGGTCTAAGAAAATAAGGCGGCTGTCTATCAGCACTGCAATAATTCTGAAAGGAGAAACTCCTCCGAACTATTTTGCACTTGGCTCCAGCCAATGAATCAAACTTATTGCCACACTTTATCATATTATTCAACTCTTTCAGTCTTACAAGAACGAGGACTTCAGTGCCATACCTCCCAGAAACCAAAGGAAGCTTCCACGAACCAGCAAACACCTCCCATCTTCTCACCAACGTCATTAAAAAAGCAAAACAAACCAGAGAGGTTGTACAAGTCAGCCTATAAACCCAGGCGTGAGGAGAGCAGTGTCAGTGGTAATGGGGCAAGAAAGGCAGGGTAATTATACCACACCAAAATTGCGATCGTGCTGCATTCCTTCTCGGTGAAGGCCAGCTAAGAATTAGATACACCTCTTTAAATCATCAAAGGGAGTGGCTGCAAGATACAAGGTGCTGGGATTAAGATGAAGTTCTGGGTTTGCCAGTTCTCAGCAATGGCTTTGGTGGCTGGGATGGGCACATCATTAACTGTTCCCAAATGGTGTTCACACCGTGCCACTTCTTTTTAATCTTTATACAATTCTCAGTATTTCAGGAGTCCCAGGCTCCACCAAGCAAACAGCTGTAGAAACCCAGAATTGGATGGCAGTACCTATCCACAAGGGGTTTTGTACTTGGCCAACCAATCAAGTTCAGAGACTTAGATGTTGGCATCATTTCAGTGGAGCGCAAATATTTATCATGTTGCACCAGCTTCCACCACCAGACCTACAAGCTCAGGCCCTCAAGCATGAAACCTCAAGACCTTCCCCACTGAGAAGGTTGGTGCAAATATTAAATAGAGCCCATTCTGTGCAGATGATTTAACAGGACTGCACGGGTGAGGGAACCGATTTGGCTCAGACCTCTCCTTTTTGAGAAGAATGAGTGCAGTAGCTTAGATGGCGGCACACACCCCATGGCCCTTTGCAGAGGAAAACCTGTGGGTAAAGTGGGTTTCAAGGAAGCTCCCCCATGGATGGGAGGCACAGTGCTGCCCAGAAATGTAGCCCTACACCCTGACCGCTGATCTATGCAGAGGCAGGCAGTCCTCTTCTGCTGGAGAACACCTCCCTAGAAGAAACCACAGGAGCAGCCATCACATAGGCAGGACAGTGGCACAAGGGGGCAAAGCTGCTCTGGCTGCCTCGCCTTGTCTGTGGTGCAAACAGGATTTTCAGTGTCTTCCTGGGCTGGTATAGGGTGAGAAGAGAACATTGCATAGAAGCAGAAATGCATAGACCAGTCCTAAAAACATGGGAACATCCTCCCCCATCACAGCTTCATACCACAGGTCATTCCAGCCACTCCTTCCAAGGCCAACAGAACAAACGTTGCATTTGTGCTAGTTTTTGGAAAACACGCCAAAGAAGACAAACACAAGGCAAAGCAGCTGGCCAAATGGCCAAGTCTTGCTATTTAATTATTCCAAAATGAGAAAGTTCAATTAAAAACAGCTACAAAACAGACACATAATAATGACCTCTCTCCTCACAGGAACTCAAGCTTTGGCACAAAGTACTAGCTGGCCTGATTTTATGTCCAATAAATTTAATCTTATTCAATAAAGCAGCTCCCCGTGCAACAGAGGAAAAGATGATGTGTATGAAAAGAGCTCTCTGGGCATCGTGTAGCACTGTACCACCAAATAAAAATGCAAAACCTTAGTGTGATTTCTCTTCTCTCTTAGGCCAGCACAAAAAAGCACAATGCGTCTGGCATCAGCATCGGTGAGGGCAGAGGTGAGCAGCGCACCAGAGCTGAACGAACCATCAGACTACCTCCAGATCCTCTTTGTGGTGAACTTGTGAGGGCACTTGTCTCACCGCTCGAAAGCCGACCACTTCCAGTGTGCGATGGTTTCATGTTACTGAGCTGTTTATGAATTCAGTCTCCTGGCAGTATTCGAGGAAGGTGCTTTTCCATGTGGTGAGGGCTGACACCCAATGTTTTGGCATGATGAAAATGGTCCGGTGGTTTTTCAAGACCAAGACCTGGGCCACAGTGATCCCCACTGCCTTCGTGCCTAATTGTGCTGGTAAAGCTGAAGACATGGCTTCTGTACGTGACTTCTAGCAGAGCTATATGCACTAACACGAGCTTTGATGAGCCATCTCCACTGGGCATCCAAAGACGAAAACATCCCCAAATTAGTGGACGCTACTGAAAAAGTAACCAAGCATCTAAACACTTGCACAATCTTTACTTACTCTCAGTAGCTCTTGATTTCTTGAATGGCATCACCTAGTGATTGGAAGCGTTTCCCAACAGATGTGCACCGTCATATTGAAACCCTAAACATTGCAATGACTTAGCTTCTTCCATACCACTTTACACAGCATGAGTAACTAATCCTCACAGCGCCGTGGCAGAGGAAGGACAGCGACGTTCATCCACCCAGCCCAATGCATGGGTTAAGTGGAGGCACAGGGAAGCCAGGTGACACGTGCAAGGTCCCGTGTCACGTTGCTGGAGGGATGTTTATGCCACCACATCATAGTTGTGAGGAAGTGACAACTCTCCAAATCCCCCCCCTTCCCCCTGGACCCTAAATTCATCAACAGCATCATTACAGCATGCTTGCTGGGACAGGTCACTTGTGCTATGGTAAAGGCAGGGGATTCCTGGCATCCCAAGCAGAGCTGGTGGCCTCAGGCCGAGGCAGCTTTGCAGGTCCCTCCATGAGGATTTGGGGAGTCCTTGGGAGCCCCCTGCTCACACAACTGGGAGCAGGGACATCCCTGTATGCGGTCACGTTGTGCAACCACGGGATGTGCATGTCAATAGGAGCTCCCCCTCCGTAATGAGCAATCGATAGCCGGCCGACTTATACAATTAGCTTATGTCATTAAGAAGTTTGTGGTGAGGATTTCAAAGCAGCCGCCGCATGACTTGGCCGAGAGGCTGCAATTCGTCCAACAACACGCAGCGCTAAACACAGCCTTGCTGCCTGATGCCACGGGCCACGCTGCCACCCAGAACAGCCCCACCAACAATGTACTTCTCCTGGGACTTGGCCTCATCCATCTCACGACGGACAGTTACTCAAATCGCCTGCTCCAGCCTCCTGGTGGGGGTACTCGGGTTCTGAGCTCAAGGAAAATACAAATAATTGTGCTCGCCAAAACACAGGGCCCCCTCAGCCTCCCCCAGCCCTTCTCCCAGCCCCACCGCCCCCTTTCCCGGGCACCCCATCCCCTCCCTGCCTCCTCGGGGGGGCCAAGCCCCCCCAGGGCCGGGGTCCCCGCGTCCCCCGGCTGCTGGGGGGAGCCCGGGGCAGAGCTGCGGAGCCGAAGAAGCCGCCGCAGCCCCCGCCCTGCCCGGCTCCCCCCAGGCCAGGGGCTGGGCTCTCCTCGCTCCCCGCCGGGCGAGGCAGCGCCGGCCACCTCCCCTTCTGCTCTTCCTCCTCCTCCTCCTCCTCCTCCTCCTCCTCCTCCTCCTTGCCTTCCTACTTCTGTCACCGGCTCCTCTCCTGCTCTGCCGCTGCCCCCCCGACCCGCCGGGGCTGCGGATACCCCGATCCCCCCCGCCCCATAGAGCCGCCCTGCCCCGCTGCCCCCTCCCCGTCCCCGTCCCCAGCGCCGCCGCCGCCGCTCGCACAAAATGGCGGGGACCGTGGCCGAGCGGGACGCGCTGGTGAGTGCCAACGGGGCTTGGGGGGACGGGACGGGGCTCAGGGGGGAGCCGGGGGGAGCCGCAGCCCCTCACGGCCGCCACCTGCGGCGGGGAGTCCCGGGGGGGGCCGCCCGCTGCTGCCCCTGCTGCTGCTGCTGCCGCCGGGGGTGAGCACCTGCGGCCGGGAGGGGCCTCAGCGCTCTCGTTTCTACCTGCAGAAAATAGAGGACGGGCATTTAAACAACTCCCTGGGATCCCCGGTGCAAGCTGATGTGTACTTCCCTCGCCTGGTAAATCGCCTTTTTTCGGTTTAGATTTGTTCTGATTTTTACCCTTCTTCGCATCCCCCCCCGCCCCCCCCAATCCCCCCGGCTGTACAACCGGGGCCGATGCCGAGTGACCCCTGCCGCCTCTGTCCTTTCCAGATCGTCCCCTTCTGTGGACACATCAAAGGAGGAATGAGGCCGGGAAAGAAGATCTTGGTCATGGGCATAGTGGACCTCAACCCCGAAAGGTAAAAACCCTGTGAGCCCGGGCAGGGGGCGAGGAGGGACCCCCCCCAGTCCCCCCTTTTCTACAGTGGAATTATTTTTATCATCTTAAATATAGCGTGCTGGTTTCTCCTTTGACCCATAGAGGGGGCATTTCTGTACGGGATCCTGTTTCCCACGATTTCACTTGGAGTAAAGGAGGACTCGCCTCGGATCATATATACGCTTATCTATGCAACACACGCACCTATATGTGTGCCATATCCATGTCCTTGTCCCTGCTGAGCTTTTGAGGCATTCCCCGGATGAGCTGAGCTGTCAGCCCCCCATGCTGCTATGCTGCTGACGGTTTTGATAAGCTGAGAAATCAGCCCGGCTGCATTTGGGGTTTATCTGCTTGTTTTCTGGCTGAATGAGAGCAGTTCTGTTTGTCTTGCAGCTTTGGCATCAGCCTGACTTGTGGCGAGTCGGAAGATCCTCCTGCGGATGTAGCCATCGAACTGAAAGCTGTGTTCACAGACAGACAGTTTGTCAGAAACTCGTGCGTGGCTGGAGAATGGGGGGAAGAGCAGTCATCTATTCCCTACTTTCCCTTTATACCGGACCAGCCTTTTAGGGTGAGTACTACGATCGCAGCGGCACACACCGTCTCTGATAAAGTGTAATTTGAGCGGCATTGCAGCAGGACGCGACTTGCCTCTCGTGAAATCTCAGGGTAGTCTTTGGCTTGTCTTTGTAATCTCGCTTGCCTCTGGCTGAGACGCCGCTGGCCGGGTTGCTCATATTGATCAGGAGTTGTGCAGAGCCCGCTTCTGCAGCCGCTTGCATCTGCAGGCAGTTCCGATGGGGCTATAAACACATCACGGGGTGTTATGACAAGTCGGAGGTTGTAATGCCGTGTGATGAAGTGCACTTCCTGAGCTTAGTTTTATAGCTATAAATTAAAAAGTACCTCTATGTTATTACTGCATTTCAGGTTATTACTGGAGAATGTAAATACTCTGTGGGACTGCCGTGTGTTTTGATGGTTTCTATAATGGACGTAGTGTTTGCAGTTTAGCGCAGCTAATGAGGATCATGTTCATCCTTTTTCTCCGGGGATGTTACACTGAGGTTGGCTGTAGCCCTTTGTGTTAGCAGATTAAATAGCTAAGCAATGGAGGTATTCTTTTCTGAACCTTGGGATTAAATCTCCTGGCAAATTTAAGCTGGTAGTCACTTGAAAACTGTGTATGTGGAAATCCTGCGGTGTGAGGGATGGACTGGGTTGACCTAGAAGCAGATTCCCATCTGTAGTGTTTATGGTTATGTGAAGCTGTCTTTGCTAATCAGGACTAACAAAGTATGCAGCTGCAGAGGGCTTCTTCTCTCGCAGCGGTTTGGCTACATTGAGAAAAAAGGCTGCACGCCTTCTCCATGAGGCTGACCCAGAAAAGCCCTCCTCCTCCCCGCCCCTCTTATGAAACCTTGCCGCCCCTCTGCTAAATGCCAGCGCTCTGACCAGCTGCCAAACTCTCTTAATCCATCTTGCCCCCAAGATAATCTCCCCCAACCCCAAAAGCTCAGTCTCCCCAGATGCTTGGGCTTCGAGAGGGTGTCGATGACTGGCTTTGCTGTGGATGGGTTGCGTTCTACTTGCTTTTGCAAACTCTCCTGTCTGAACTGGCAACACCCTTTGGCGCACGTGGGAAATGCACTTGAAAGGGCATGGAGGCTTGGTCTTGCTCTGGCTGCGAGGGTTACGCTACCTGCTGCCATGGGTGGTGGCTGGGCCCTCCAACAAGCAAGACAAATTATCCAGAGCATGTTTTGTGGCTGTCCCACTAATGACAGCTAACATCAGAGGACAGCGATATTGCACATTTAGTGTGAGATACTGCAGGAGGGGAGTTGTTCTTTTTTTTTTCTTTTTTTCCCAAATGCATAAACAGAATTTAGACTCCCAGATGACTTTGCACCTTTGATGGTCTCCCTCTCAATGAATAAATTAAACAGGACTATTAAGTGTTCTTGACAATTACTTGTGATCCAGTTCAATTATCGTTCTGGCGTGGCCCAGGGTGATCTGTAAAAATGGATCGTAAGCAGTGTTGAGGCTAACCATATCTTTTACATAACAAGGCCTAAGGCTGGATGCACCTGCTGCAGTGACACAAGAGCTACGCAGCAGCATGGGCTCTTCCCTGTTACGTGGTGCGCTACCAGGTCCCCATGGGGCAGTGTTTTTTTGGACAGTCCACTGCCACTTCTTCCAGCGTGATTTGCCCTCAGTCAGTCAGGCTAATCAGGCTTGGTCAGTTTATCATTGGCCCCCGTTCTCATTTTTATTTGTTGTAATATTTCTGCCTGAAAGTTGCACTTCATTCCAGACTACCAGCCTCTAGAAAGGACTGAGGATTTACACGACTTCCCTGCAGATTTTCTTCCCTTAGCCTGTCCAGAGCTGGAGGTCTCCAAGGGCCTGTACAACAAATGCACATTTTATGCCTTCACATCTCAGCCTCCTGGCAGGCAGCTCCACCAAAGCTTAACTGTAAGACATCCTCTCAAGCCACCCCCAATATCAGGAATCTCCGGATCTGTCCGAAATGGGTGGTCCAGCACCAGTCTTTGTGGCTTTTCCAGAGCATTTCTCCAGGGCTGTAGGAGGAGAGCTGTGTCCTTCCCTGGTCTGGTTTGTGCCTTGTGTGAACTGTCTGGCTGAATTCAAGCCATCGTGCGTCTCCCTCATTGCAGCCCCTAGTCCAACAGGCAGTCCTAGGCTGTGTGCAGCCACCATGGTGAAGGCTTTTTAGTTGCACAGCAGCTGTGTGAGTATGTGCAGTTCTAGCGTGTGGGAGGGGAGGGCAAACTTATCCCTCCTCTCATGTTCGCTCCCTTCCAGTGAATTAACGGAAGTGTGGAAGGCATTGCAGAGGGAACTTCCCCCTCATTCTGTACGAAAAAAAATATTCTGTAGCAAGGATTGCAAGATTTGGGTTGGAAATACAGTTTCTTCCCCCTGTAATTAGCAGTTTGGATCTGTTTCCGGCATTCTTCTAAGAGACAAAACCTCCATGATGCCAACGGGACTGTAATCTGCAGAGCGGTGGGACTGGGTTCCAGGGTCCTCCCCTCCGGGACAGTGTGAGACTGGATTAACGCTCCTGTGAAGTATGAGCAGATCCATGGTAGCGTGACTGGGGTCAGGGGGGCAAGTTGGTCTCAGGCCTCTCATTGCACAGCATGTAAGTAGCAAGATATGTAACCATACCAACACTACTTAAAGGCTAATCCGGAGCTTTTTGTGTCCTGTGAAATAACTTCCCAGTTACATTGTGAACATGGTTCATTGTTTTATTTTTTTCAGGTTGAGATACTTTGTGAGCATCCCCGTTTTAGGATATTTGTGGATGGACATCAGCTCTTTGATTTTTACCACCGTATTGAAACACTGTCAGCAATTGACACAATAAAGATAAATGGAGATCTTCAGCTTACAAAACTTGGCTGAACTTGTTAGAACTGTAGATTCCAAACCGGCTCAGGTGCCATCGTCCATTTGGAGAAGTGACAGCCGGCTCTGGACACAACTATAGTAGGAAGGCTGCCCCGTTCCTTTTCCATGTGCAGTTCTTCACTCCTGTGCTGACGAACTGGGCTGTTGTTTATCCTAACGAAGAACACTGTTGGTTAATAGACATTGAGACATTTTTTCTTGGATCAAAATAGCCCACCTGTGCTGGATAATCAAATTGGAATGGATTCAGAAAGACTTGCAGTCTCGTTTCAAATCTCACAGAAAGGCAATTTCTGAAACGCTGTACTAAAACCGGTTACTGAACAGCAGTGACAACAACGACGAAAAGTTTTTCTTTTGCAAATATTGTTTCTGCACTGAAGTGGAGTAGTGTAGCACAACGCAGGGCCACATGCTGACATCCTTACCCAGGGCTTGAGCCTGGTTCCACGGAAATCAATGGCAGATCTCCTATTCACTTTACTGGGGTACAATCAAACTGCTTAGTCCTTAGTCAAGCACAACTCCCATTGATTTCTGTGGGATTTTTGCACACACCTGGGAGTGAGATCTTCTGCTGGTGTTAATCAGCTAACCTCCATGGCCTGGGATGGAATTCTGCTGATTGCTGCCAGCTGCTGATTTGGTCCAAGGACTGTGCAAAAACTGAATGAGGGTGTCAGGACACAAGCCTGTATATTTTAGTCAGGGTATTTGCATAGAATGTAGATTGTTACAAGTTTTTGCACAATGTACTGTTAATACAATTTTTAAAGCTTATCTGTAGTTTATTTATTTATAATCATTGTATGTATTGGTAAAAATGAACAATCTTACTGATCATTAAGAACAGCAAAATGTAAACATTTTGAATGTACAAAATGTCTTAGGTTCTTTGGGCAAACTCTATGTATTATTCTTGAAAAATCGTGTTTCCTATTGAACGTTTAGTTACATTTTAATGGAGCCCTCTAGGCCCTGGGAAAATGCGGGCATGGTAGTTGGTGGGGGGAGCTCTGCATATTCACTAAAAACTGTTTTTCAGGGCTTACTAACTTTGCTGCACAGGATAGGTTTGAGTTAAAGTCGATCTGTTTTTAAAATTTAAACAACCGATTTGTAGTTTTAGCTGTGCTTTTATAACTTGAGAAGAAGTTACATTTGGCAGTCTCTTAGTTCAGCAAGAGAACCAGCCTCTTTCCAGGGGAGATGGGAGATTTTTTTGCACTCGTTTAAGAGCATATTCGGCCTTTGATATGACAATTAAAACTTGTCTAGACAGCCAAGTTATTAATGCTTGAAAATCAGCTACTGCACATGAATAATAACTTTTCAAGTAGCTTTTTAAATAGTAGGTATAGCTGTATAAACACAGTCATTGCGCTACACTATAAATGAACACAACCACTTTTCTTGACGTCTTTAGGACTAAATACACTTTTTCCTTGGCTGCTCACAGTAGACTATAGCAGGTCTTTCTGAGTAGTTATAATCATGATATAAACATATATTTAGGCAATTTTGAAAACATGTAATATAGGGACACAGAATACAAAAACATCCTTTGTAGCACTGTATTTAAAAAAAAAAAAAAGAGAGAGAGAAAAAAATCTCACAAACAGAACTATATGAAACTTGCAATAAAGAAGGGTTTTAAGGCAACCAGAACTGGAATATCCAAAGTGAAGGGTAGAATGCCAGTTGCAAAGCCTCATTTTGCGCTAATTTGGCCTGCAGTTAAGAAGCCTTAGACTGCAAGCTGAAATTCCAACTGTGGCTCTAGTCCAAAGCCTGTTGAGGTCAATCAGAGTCCTCCGAGCACAAAGGCATAGAAGCCTGATTCTTACTTCATGCAAGTGCAAGTCTCTTTGTAAAGCCAGGGGGACATTGCTGGTGTGAATGAGTTAAGAATCAGGCTGCCACCTACAAAACGAGAGTTAAAAATTGAAATTTTAGCCTTAACATTGAAGTCTCCTGACTTTTTTTCCAAATTAAGCGAGAACGTATTGTTTTCCAGATGATCTTTTTATCTGGTGTGTGACTTTTAAGTTGTGCATCAGATTCTGTTTGTACTCCAGATTGAACCTTGATATGAAATGTTCCTGTCTTGCTCTGTTTTTACTCTTTTACATGATTCATGATGACTGTGTCATTTTCCATTGTATAAAGAATGCTGACAGTGTTTTGGTACAAAATATATTCTTAAAAATGATGATAATAAAAATCCAAGGGAAAGGTGCTTCTACATGAGCTGTTTGGATTTTTCTCTAGCTTTGACATGGTTTGCAGTTCCAAAGCAGATGCAGGCAGAAGATGAATTCTGTTTGGAGAGATGTTTAGTGCCGACCACGCCTATTGCTGTCTCCAGCTGTATAGGTAAAGCCAGGTTTCCTGATGCAGTGGTGTTGCCTGAGGCTGTCCTGCTAGTTCAGGGGGCCAAAAAGTAAGAGGCTGGAGAGATTTGCACCATGACCCTGCTGTAGCACAAAACCAAAAGAGATCTCCCTGACAGCACAAAGCCAATAGAGATTCTGCCTCCATGCCTTTACTGTAGCCCAGAATAAGGGGTTCGGCAGACTTGAACTTTCAGCCACTCAGGATTCCTGGTAGCTGTGGTAGGTTAGTGCAGCCCTCAGACTTCTCTTGTCCTGCACGGGGTTGGCTCAGGACAAAGCACAGGCCAGGGATGCTGGGATGAACTCTACACGGGTCCCTGTCAGCAGCAAGGGCCTGGTGATACCACCATGCCTGAGTTCCCACCTGCTGTCCTGGGCACACCCCTTTGGTCTTGTGCCAGGACCGGAAAAGGGCAGAAAGTCACAGTTACAGTTTCCATATCTATTTGTCTGTTTAACAGAATTTTTGAAGCCTTTTTCTTTCATGCTTGGGCAGTACCAGGCTATGGCAGGTGAAGGAAGGATGATGTCCATGAAGCCAAGGGCCCTTCCATGCCTGCTTGGTTTACGCTGGCTAACTGCATTCAGAAGCTACTGCTGAACACTTCTGTGTCCAGTGTAAGTCAGAGAAAACCGGGGCCTTAAATCTTTCTGTTCAGTTAGACTTTAAGCCACATCAAAATGTCTAAGATGGGTGCTGCAAAATTTGTATCTGAAGTCTTCTGTCTCCAGAATTTAGGGATTATTCAGATTTTCATTTTGCACATAAGCCCTACCAGACCTGAAATCAGACTGTTTCCACACTGGGACAGGTTTTCAAAATGTTTTTCAGTAGACACAAGTAGTCTGTAAGCTTCTTGGAAGCTGTGATTCTTCAGGAGTAAAACCAACTTTTGAAAATCTAATGTTAGAATTTATTAGTTGAATATTTCCATGTTTTCCTCTGAATAAGGAAATTATTTCTGAAATGAAAGAAGTCTTGAATAGGTAAAAACTGTGTGGAGTAAAATCCTTCAATTTAGCATAGCTTTAAAAACCACCAAATTACTTAGTTATGTCTGTAATTGGCTGTGATTAAACTGATGTCGTATTTTTTTAAGAAATATTGAGCTTATTGCCTACTCAGAAAGAGCCTTGAATACTTCAGGGTGATGTGAGGTAGTCTGTGTCTAAGCATATTTCACTTATATGCTTTTTCACAGCCAAGTTGTTAAAAATGTTACAAAATACCTTCTTTTTGTGTCACAACTAGAAATGTTTGCCCCACCTTGAAAGAACATTTTGTACTAAATATTCATGTGTTGTCTATGTGAACTTGCACTAGCATATATTATATTCTCCTTCCCCTCCTTGCCTAGCTTGGGAAAAAATAGGCGTAATATTGCTAAACCGGTTGAATGTAACACCTGCTTGAGGCATAGCATCTTTCTCAAGGGCTGTTTTGAGTAAACAGCCTGAAAACCAAAGAGAGAGCCTGATTCACCATTTTGCTGTGCCAGCTTTCCACCCTTGTCACTCTCCTGAAGTGAGGCTGAGACTGAAGCCCTGAGATTTTCCTGTTCGAGAGCAGCACTGAGATTTTATCTGCCGGGATTTAAAAACATTACTGTGGAGGAAATGAGAACAGAGCAGCCACAGCGCTCCCAAGTTTGCTAGTAGGGTTGTGGTAGTGTGATGTGCTGTAGTCCTAATGGAGCACAAGTTTAGGGGGAGGTCATGGGCACTCCAGAGCCAGACAAGAGGAGCTGTGGAGCTGTGTGAGGGTTTCCCAAGGATGGCTATTTGACACATTGTTAGCCACCACCTTCTGCAACCCCAAAGAAGGACACACAGCAAAAATCAGCATTGCTTACAAGTTTGGAAGGCAGGAACTGGCTCATGTCCCTACCCGCCTTCTTTGAAAGCAGCTCCTAAATAAGTAACAGGGAAACTTTGGGGTAGCCATGCCACAAAGATATTTTCCCCCACAAAAACTCAAGCAGTGTTATCTGACGTGGGGCTTGTCTTGCCTCCCACCCAGTGCTCGCCACAAAAACCCAGTATGCTGCTTTCCACACTGAAACTGCTTACCGTGACCTTTTTCTGAAGAAACCTGCAGAACAGCAATCTGCTGAGCCACTTAGTGGCAGCTCTAAGCAACTTTCTAGCACCCCTGGAACTGAGAGGAACAAGAGTCAGACAGTGAGCAGCCCTAAATGCTCACTGTGAGCTTTTTATATGGCCACACAAGTCTAGGAACAGTTAGTGACCTGGTGAGATTTTTTGCCGGGTTTTGTTCTGATTTTCTCACAGGGACCAGGAAGTGTACAGGTAAAAAGTTGCTTTGCAATGAATGGTGTGTGGGGTTAGAAGGAAGGCCAACCCAAATGGGGAGAAAAAATGAGCTGCTGACGCTTTTATCTGGCTTTGATACACCCTCCCAACTCCTCCCAGCAATCACTGCTGTTACGAACATGCACAATTACTACAACGAGGAGATTCAGTAGCATGTGCAAGATCAAGATAATAAACTCACATTTTGCCACAGGTCCTCCCTAGATTCTGTTGCTACGTCTTTCCATCTGTCTGTCAACAAATAGCTAAATCCTGCTGCCTTTCAAAGTCCGTGGCAAAATGCCTTTTGACTTTCATGCAGAAAGGTCTGTAAGAAAGGGTTATTTTCAGCTTGGGCATACTCTAAAAATCTGTTCTTTTCATTCTCCTTAATTTATTTTTAAGTATGAATAGAGGACTATTTCTGCCTGCATTATCTGTTTGAGTAGAGTCAACAGAAAGCACAGTCTCTCCCTGCTGCAGTAACACTGATTTCACAGCTGATGAAATGTTTTATATTTATTACTGTCTGATTTTAAAAAGTGAGGGTGTGCACAAAATGATCTGGCAATAATAGTAACGTGTATCATTCACCGCAGATCTATTTTTATGTGTTGTGCCAATTTCATAATTAACTTTTAATAACAATAAAGTGTGAAATCTGCACCATGTTCTTTTTGTCTTTTATATTAATTCTTAATGCTCATTATGCACCCTGTTTACTTAATTTTTGGCTTCTTTCTTCTGTTTTTCAGACATAGCTAACTCTTTCCCTCATAAAACTGTAGTGTGAAATTTTAGAATGAAAAATGTATCACAGATAGCAGCTTGTGTAAAACTCCTTGTAAACTGAAATGCTCTATGCAGAACTGAACAGTCAACTTTTTAGAGGAAAGAATAACTTGCTTGCTCATGCAAGACTCCCACTGACATCACTGGGCAGTGTAAACCTCAAGAGTCTACAGGCACGACTCAGACCTTACAGCCGGGACAGGAGACGCAGATGGTTGGTGACTTTTGCATAGGATAAAACAGTTCACTCTGGTGGGACTGGGTTCGTGGGTAGTGGTTATGTGGTAAGGGAAACCACGAGATCAGCTCCAGAGACATGATATTATGGGATCCAATGTTTTACCTGTTGGCATGATCCTAGCTAAAGTTTGCGTTGACCTGAGTAAGTGAAAGATGAAGCTTCAAGGTCTCAGCTTCTTCCAGTCAAAGCTATTGGAAAAATTCTGTATGACCCTAACGGGAAAAGATTGTGTTTCCCATCCAGTTGTGGCTGCAAGACATGAGCAAGGTTTCTGAGTGAAACCTCAAAATCCAAACAGCACTGAAGTAGCAGATGAACAGGATTTGACTATAGCCAGCTCTGCCTTTTTTCTCCCAATAAAATGAACAAGAATCAGGTGCTCCCCACAAGCATGGATCTGTGGCCATCCCTGCTCACAGCCAGTCTGATATTTGGCCCTTTGCTTACTACACACAATCCCAAAAGGGGATATGTTAAGACTTCTAGAGATTCCAAGATAAAAACAGTATTAGGTAATGTCAATACAAACCAGAAATAGGGAGGACAGATAGGAATGCACGCAACAGCCAGAAATTTGTATCGCATCAAATGGAAACACCAACTTGGTTCTGAGCCAGTGGGAGTTTCCCAGTAACCATGACGGACTTTAGATGAGACTCCACATTTGCAGGTGCTTCCAGTTGCCCCAGCACAGTCTGGGCAGAGGAGCCAAGTACAGCCTCTCAAGGAAGGAGCCTTGCCACTATGCATACAGTTGACTCAGTCTTAATAACTCCTTCACAGGAGTGGAGGTAGCGAGGCTGCAGAGGTGCAAATTCACCTTGCCTTCCCTTGTGTCTGGAGCTTTGGCAGGATCTGTGCTCTGTGACCCCAGGAGTGCTCTGAATTTTCTTTCTGCACACAACTTCCAGCTGAACAGGAGAAAACCTGATCCACTATGGTCTTTTGATATTGCCTCCAGCTGGCAAAAAAACTCTCTGGTAAAATTCATGTGTGTTACACTCACCATGGACAAAGAAGTTGCATGTATGGCTGCACACAAACCATCCGTTCCCTGAGGGGTGCAGTCCTCCTTAGAATAAATCTTGGTTGCTGTTTCTGAGGGTTGGATTTTTACATTTGGCACTCGGTTTGAGCTGGAAGACATATAACATTATATGCCCTTTCAGAAATACTCTGAATTTTATCCTGTTTCGGAAGAGATCCAATGCAAGTTTCCCTTATGAGGCATGTCTCAAAGGGCTCTGCTATACCTAGATATGTTGAATGTGAGCCCCAAACCTCCCTCACTGCATCAGTTCACACCCATTTGATGTCTTCAGGCAAGGGCATGTTAGAAAGGCCTCTGCGCAAGATTCAAAGACTGGCTATATCTTGGCAGAGCATCCGCCTTGTGTAAAGGCAGCACCTAGTTCCTGCCTGACAGCAGAACAGGAGCAGCTAAGTGCCTGTGGGGATTTTCAAAACAGGGAATACATACACCCAATTTCATTGCTGGCATTGACTAACTCTTACAGAGGTCCCTGAAAAGCTCTCCTCTTGACCTGTAATACCAATGAAACCACAGGGGTGAGTTTTGGGCACCTATGTAACAAGTGCCATGTGCACTTCTCTCCCATTCAGATCAGCAGTAGGCACACGTCACAACTGGGCCTTAGTTTGGTGAAGTGTTTCTGATCTTGAAGTCAAGCCAATTCATGCTGAGGGATTTACTCACAGGAATACCACAAATACGACTCTTTGCTAGCACTGCAGTGGATCTTATTTTTAAACGATGACTTTCACCACTCTTCTAAGAATAGAGGCTGGCTCTGAAACATCACGTCGGCTCCTGCATTCTCCAAGGGTTACGCATTTCTCATCCTGAGGCTTCAGTTTCCACACTGGTGCCTTGCGAGACCAGGGCTGTTATGCTGGGGGGTCATTCTGTGAAAGACCCTGAGAAGGAGGCGTCTTTGAGCAGCTCTCTGCGCAGCCAGCTGAAGGAGATGTGCAAGTCACTCCTGGCACTCAGAAATGATGGTGAAACAGAGCTACGCTGACTCCTGGGGCTTGCAGAAAAGGGCTTCCTCATGACTCTCAAGGATAGGAACAAAAGCCTGGTAAATTAGAAGCTGGACAGTGAATTTCAGTGGCTGAGAAAAGAGGAGGATTTTAGTACTAGACAAGCTGATATTAGCAGCAAAGAGATGCTCCCTTGATGCCCAGGGGCTGTGGGCAGGTGTTGCTCTGGCTGAGCTGAGGCAAAGCTCTGTGCAGTAGAACAAGCTGTCACTGAGTACTGGTGGAGATGCTGGAGGTTTTCAAGACATGCTCAATGGCAGTGCTTTTGTCTAGTCCCTTGTGCAGGGAGAAAAGCCAATGCTGACATTATTGTAATGTATGACAAGCTACAGTAGCAGCTCTGGCACCGCATGCTCCAAGAGGCAAAGAGGATTCTTTCCTAGCTGCTCTCTAAGAAATTTTCTGTGTAATGGGAAAGATAATCACTGTCCAGAAGAGATCCAGACCAGAACTAAGGACAGAATAGGACCATTGCTATAAGAAACATTATTGAGAAAGTGATAGATTAATTGCAATCTGCTAAGGAAAACAAAATATTTGAATTTAGAAGTACAACGGCCACATCGAGGCCACCCCAGCTTCATGAGAGAGATACGAAGAGCTTCAACAGCTAAAATACAGACCCTGAGAGGCAAAGCTGTGAGTAACTCTGTATTATTGAATGGATACAGAACAGAGCTTTCACATCCATTCCCAGTCATTTCCACTGCCTTTTCTCAGAGGTGGTGGGTCCTCTCCATGAGAAAGAAATATTACTGGAAACCCCACAGCCAGAGGATGGGGCTGTGGATACTGGCTTTAGAGCATTACGTGTCCTTTACAGACACCAACCAAGGGATACTCTATTTAGCACCACTCACTGAAGAACTTCAAAGCACTGACAAACTTTACAATTCATGTTAATTCCCGAATGCTCCTTGCCTTCTCTAGTATTACTGCTCTCATTCTTTGGGCAGAGAGGGAAGCCCAGAGACATAACAAGAGTTTCTCAGCAATCACTGCTGTAACTTGGAATGCACTGATTTGCACACACCTAATGTCACATTGCTATGACTTTTGGCTACAACAGGGAAGTTCAGGCTTCCAGGTCCCCCCTTCACTCATCAGGCAGACATTATTTGGGCCAGAATATCCGACAGTAAGGTTGAGTAATGCCATGCACATCCTCTGAGATAAGATGGACTATTCACAATGCAAAATCCTTACAAAATATGATTTTTTAAATGGTGAAAATTGAATGGCATTATATTACCTTTTGCAGCCTCCACTGCCTCACAGTGCTTTTGCCTGCAATTTAAATAATGCAGAGGAGAAGCTGCAACATGGAAGATCAGGTTTCTTAGCAGGGAGTTGTTTGCTGCACCTTGCACTCAAAAGATGGTCCCTAGACAAAACACAGCATCGTATCCTGAGTGATGCAAGCAGGTAGATCTCTATCAATTTCAGTGGAAGTACATTGATTGATAGCAACTGAGCACCTGCTAAAGCATGAACTGGATTAGGGTGCCCATAATAAACCTGTCCTCTTCAAAAGATGCTCTCAGGAAAAATAACAGGATTCTAATTAGCGCATGCAGGGAAAGCGCATGATCGTTTTAATGCACTGTACAGCTGAAGCTGTGATAACGCAGGCTGGAAGATGATGCTTTCAAGTGAAAGAGAAATCAGTGGTAATTATGAGCTTTGTTGTCTTTCTGTATTACCAACTGTATTGATTACCTTCATCCTGTGTGTCACCAGCAGCCAGGGAGCATGATATGTTATCTCATGCGTGCGTTGGAGGGCAGCAGAGATTGGCATATTTTTAGAAACAGATTCCCACAGAGTAATGGTAGCAATTGGACGATCATACCTATGCATATTAAAATGCCAGCAGATGAATTACTGGACAGTGCCAGCAATCCTTTCACTGTCTGGGGCAGGAGGAAAGGGCACGAATGAACAGCTCAGAAGTTGAGCAACTGACAAGGACAGCGTTTGTGCCTCTAAGAGTATCCTGGGAGCTGTGTGGCTCACACTGGCCAGTGTGGAAATGAAGCTGGTAAGAAGCAAAATCACACTTTCCAGGATGAAGAGATGATGCATTTGCAGGTCCAAGCGTGCATCTCTCTCCTGCCTTACTTGGTCCCATAAGGCACGGAATTACATCTCTGTCAGTAAAGAGAACTGACAGCCATCTACAGACAGCCTTCAAGGATTCAGTCCTGGGTCTCCGCTGCTGGTGGGTGCTCACTAAACCTCAGCAAGACTGCAGAAGTGTAAGGCTGTGCAGATGTGGGCACGCAGCTGGTAGGGCTGAGCTGCCTCTAAGCAAAGTCAGCTGGAAGGTAGCCAGGAGCTGCCTGTGCGAAGCAGATGCGCAACAACATCTGATGGGAACTTATGTGTCTTGTAAAGCATTTATAAGTCTCATAAAACAGAAGAGTGCTTCAGACTGTCTGGAAATAATATTAGCCAGGTTAACAGTCCTGTCATTGGTCTGGTTTAGACAGGAGTTGTACAGCACTGATGAAGGTCGGAACATTTCCAGTAAAAGCCAACCCAAGTGTCTCTAAGTAGAGCACAATTTGGGTTCACTTGTAGAAGAACTCACTAATGCACACTTGAAGCACTCAGCATCCAATACAGGTAAGTGACAGAATGCCCCAGATCTTCTGCTTCTCCATTCCTTTATCTCCCTTTCATTTTCAGCCACATCGTGGACCTGTGCCTGTGGTCAGGCCAGTGACTGTTGCTGTATTCAACATAAATAAACTGATGATCACAGACCATCGCAGGAACATCCAGACCATCCAGTGACTGTCACACTTGATAAAGCTGGCAGCCCAAATAGTTCAGAGTCTTTGGCTGTGCTGACTGGAATTCAGTTTGGAGGACAGCACAAGGGATGCAGAGAGCATTACTTTCCCCAGAGAGATTTTTCTTTTAATTCTCTTTAAGTACAGTTGGTCTGAAACCTAGTCAGTACTCTTGAATTTTACATATTTGTTGTTGCAATAGGACAGCTTGGTGTCAGAGGCTATTAGATGCCCGGTCTTTTTCAGAATCCTGTTAAGTTCATGCATGCTGATTTTATGAATTGCGTACAAAGGAAACTCTCGGTCCACCTTCAATGTACCATTCTTCTGTTTCGTATGCCCTTTTATCCTTTAATAGGTGGATGAGTAAAGAGAAGACCCTAAGCTATCTTCTCAGTATCATTTAGCTTTCTATACACTTTCATCATGTTTATTATCACCTTCTTCAAGGTACACCGTCCTTTTCAACCTAATGACCAAATACCAGACAGGAAACTTTTCTAATGTTTTACCACATTGCTTCAACCTACACGGTAAGAATTAACAGTCACCACAGTCAAAGTAAATTGTAGGTGGTGGCATATTGCCTAACATCCTGATGTAAATGTAAGATAAAGGCCGACTCCAGGGGGTGTAGCGCAACATAAAATCCAGCCGTACAGACTTTGCAGATCAAGTTTTATCTTCATTTCAGAAAAGCCTTTAATTATGCTGAAATGTGTGCTTTCAAGCTTTCCTACACCTGGCCTTCAGGAAACCCCTCAGTTAACTGCAGCCAGTGACTCCCTCTGTCACTCGCTCCCCGCAACGGATTTTAGACACTCAATCTGTACAGCCACGGCACGAAACCAAACGGTACTCCATCTCCTCAGCTTGTTTCCATGCCTCTGGCCAGCCTCCAAATAAATTTTGTTGCTTCCTCCGTGTTTGAGCTGTCTTATTCTACCTGCAGTGCTGGAAGGGAGTAGCCAGATTTGGCTTCTAAGAGCATACCGCACCACAAGGAACGCCTTGTTCTAGGGAGGGCACGGCAGGAAGAAATGTCCTTCATGGCTTTTGGGGCGATGTGAGCCAGGTTTCAAATGGTTTTCACTGCCAGAGACTGTCACCCATCTCCTGCACATACGAGCTCCACTTGTCCTCTTCTGAGCTGCTTGGTTTAGACCTCAAGCAGCTCCAGAGGGAAACTGTGAGTATCTTCACAGGTGAACTCCCATATACGGCCATGAAGCCACGGGCTGTGATGGTTGGCATGCAGATACGTATCAGCATGCCAAAACTTCCACAGCAACATGTAACTAGTATACACAAACACAATTACACATGCATTTATTGGGAGAAGGTGGTAGAGTGACTCAAACATGTGTCAACAGCTTCCCAGGGTGAGGATTTAAAAGAGTTATTTGGTGTAATAAAGACTGATGCTTAATACACAATTTTCCACAAAGACTGCTTTTTTGCTTAGGCCAGCTGAGTGGCTACATTAGTGGGAAAATGGGAAGCCTTGTCATGGGTGAGTAGTAGCTGAAACTGGGGGGGTATTCACGCCACCTTCTGCAGCATCTAATTTCAGCTGCGGTAATTGAGTCTGGTCTCTGTGGGTTCCCTATATAGGCAGTGGAAAGAGAGACGCTCCTCCAGAGGATGATTTATCACAGACAGTTTTGATGCCCTGAATGGCCTTCCAGAGGCCCTAGCTCCAAGTCTAAAAAGGGTCCTTGAGGACGTTCACCTTCAACGGAACAGCCAAATGTAGATAGATGCCTGATGTCCCCTTCACACGCACACACAACCCTGTGTTTGAAAGTTTAGGGAAAAAAAAAGAGCTGGAAACAACCACAGATACGTGACTTCAGACATTTCCTTAAGCACCTGCTAATAGGAAGGAAACTACCACCCTAAGAGAGCGAAGAACAACAAAGGCTTTCAGTGCTGAAGGCAGAGGGTTATGCATCACTCACACAACAAAGAAGACACTTGCAATTCTGCTTCCACAGGGGTTCACCTGTCCTGCCAGGCTTGGCAGGAGCTCTGAACAAAAAGCCCTGGAAGGAGTGGATGTGCACCTGTACAACATCCCTCTTCAGCATCCCACAGGTGATGCAAGCAGCTTCTCCATGTAGGAGTATGAAACACAATACACTTATCAACTAGGAATGCTAAATAATGTGAAAAAGGCTCTACAAACATGTGACCCTTATTTATTTTAATAACTTTCCATATTGCTTAGAGCCGAGCTTCCTACTAGCCAGATCCAAAGTAATTATTGGTTACAGGAGCTTTCAGTGGCTTTCAACCAGACGCTTCCTGGGTTGCCAGAAATAGGCAGCAAAAGGAAAACAGCGTGCCTCCCTTTACACAAAAAGTAAAACCAGATAAAGCAGAATTATATTTGAAAAGAGCAGATTAATCTTTTTGCTCAGAGTGAACAGGGCAATTTTTTTTATCCCAGTTGTTTTTGAACTGTTTAGCACCTGCATGTGAAAGAAGACAGAACAGCACCTCTTCAGAAACCGAGCGACTGAACAGCTCTTGGCTGGCGGGTTGCAAACAGCACCAGGAATGCTAGTAATGTTGCAGCATTCAGCTTTCATTCATTGGTGGTCTCCTACTCCTGAACACAGAGAAAAAATATAGAGATCCAGGTTCATCTTTGCTGGTACTTCACTGATGTCAAGGAGGTTACAGTAGCAGGCAACTCTGACCTGAGCTGTGTAGGGTCCCTGGTTTTATACATAGCTTCAATTCTATCCGTGCAAAATGGTTGAACGCCAGAGCTGTGTGAATGATCAATGGCCACACAGACTTACAAGTCAGCCAGGCAGGCATTTCAGAGTGCTTTACCAAAAGGTATAAATACCAGGTATTAATTATTGAGTGACCGCCTCCCTCTGGGGGAAGGAGACAGAAATAATTTGCTGGGCTCAGCCTCAGCTAGCACCGGTGCTATGATGTATGTGAACGTGCTCACCCTCCCGTAAGGCTGCAGCCTCTACAAAGGAGAGGCAACGGGCAGACCGTCTGAAAACAGAAAGGGAATGGGCCCATCTCTTTGCACAGAGATAACAGCCCTCCAGCTGCTTATTTAGCCTCAGTCAGACTGCATCCCATCCTGTGAATCTGCCAGCACCCAGGGAAAAAACATGGGCATGAAAACCCTTGCTCAGCAGGTGCAGGACACGGGCTTTTCATTTTCTAAGACAATATTATTTTTATATGCAGTCTTAGGCAAACTCAGGAGTCCTGATGTGTTCTTACTCTCTTCAAATTCCTTGTCTACTCTGTCCAGCTAAAGACTGAACAAAGATTTGGGGTGAAAGGCCCTGATGGACTGCAGGAATAGACAGGCAGTGCTGCACTCATCTATTTTATTTTGTTAAACCTGAAGACTTCAGAGATACAAGACTGCATGTACACACATATTTCATTGACTGTGGGGTCCAGGATGGTGAAGTTTTTGGAGCTTAGCGATTCAGAGCCTGAATCTTTTCTCACTCCTGCCCATTTTGAACTTATCAGGATAGTCCCTTTTGATATTCTCCATGGAAATTAAGGGAAAACAGTCAGATTCCTAACTTTGTTAGGACTAGGATAAACCTTCTGCAGGTAAAGATTTAGGCAACTGTGGTCTTACTCTGACAGACTGACAGCACTATGAACATAGTTTAAAGAAAAAGCAAGCCAAAGGAGATGTCAAAGAAGCACAGAGACACAGTTTTCTGGGTTTTAATTGCAGTTGGCTCCTGTGGAGTATCCTGTGAAGGGCTTTTACACGGGAGCAGCCCATTAGCTTTAAAAGATCACACACCAAAGCCTCAGAAGAAAAAAATGAAAACACTATCTTCATGCAGGCAATATTAATCACCAAAAAAGCAAGCATCACACTCAGGTTTTTTGTCCTTTGCAAGAAAAGTGTAAATACATGCAGGCAGATGCACACAGCTCTATTCCTGACCTTCAAAATGTTTTAAATGCTAATGAGTCAGAAGCCTACCTATGCATGTTAGGTAGCTATCTCTAGTATTTTCTACCATTCTGCCAGTAGAGCAACTTACCCCCTTATACTCTCTGGGGAGATCCCTCTCTTCTAGCAACCAGTGCCTTGGTAAAACAGTGGTTCTGTTTTTTTTTTCCCATACTTGAGCAATGGCAGTGCAATGGAAAACGCAAATGGTGCCTTTGTGCACTGGAGAAGGGCACGTGGTGGTCATGGTGATGTTTGCTTTCCAGGATGTGAAATGGTTGAACTCAACATCAAGGTATTAGATCAGCTAGAAGGAAAGAGGGGAATAAAACCGGCACTCAAAGACTCACACAAATGCTGCGTATTTTCCATACACCAGCACTAACTGCTACAACTGCAGAGATCGTTTCCTCTCCGTCACGGGACTCACATTCACCACTGATACTCACTCTAACGAAACTATGACTCCCAAGGGAAACTTGGAGGCTGATGTGGAGCCTGATCTAGGGCAGCACTAGACTGGGGTCCAACACAGCGCTGACCTACAGGCACCCCCTCATATCAGTTCTGTGCAGGAAAAGAAAAGGTCTTTTCAGCTCAGGATGTAACGGTCCAGCCTATCCCTGAAAAACCCAGGCCTGACACTTTTCACATGTGAAGCTTTCCCACAGGCAGAATGAGTCTCGAGAAACCCTAGAGATAATGCTGTGATGGCTCCTTGTACACAATCAGGAGAGAAAAACACACCACAGACACTGCACTGGGCCCTGGGGCACGCTTGTAGCTGTGCAATGCTACCATAATGCGCATTAACAAACAGAGCAATAAGGTAATAATTGTGAAGGGAGAAGAGACCTATCTGATCCACTCCTAACTGAATTAAAGGCACTACAGTAGCTTGCACATAACAGAATCTGACTCAGAAGAAACTGGCCCAGCTCTGTAAAAGCAAACCAGCCCTAAGGCAAACGTGAGCGCAGTGACTCCTTGTCATGCTTTGCAGAGGGTGAGAGTCCTGAGTTGGCTAGGTAGCACAAAGTTGTAGCTCTGTCTGTCCTCATCTCTCTGTCAGACTGAGAAAGGGGGCCTCTCCAGAGGGGTGGCCTAGCTAGTAGCTGCATATAAACAGTCAGCCAAGCCCAGAGATGTGTAAGTAACATGGGGCTCTGAATTCACAGCCTATAGGGTAATTTAAGCGTCCTGATGGAACTATGGAGTGGAAAAATCTTCTCAGTGTAACCTGCTGTCAAACTGCATCTGAAGACATTTACATGCGGAAAAGTCATGTGCTAAAATGCCTACGTTAATTTTGAACGAAAGCTGGTTCACATCCCACCATCTCTTTGAACAGGCAGAACAAGCATCTGACTAGCAGGAGAACTCTGCTGTGCTCCTGAAACTCCCTCCAGCTCTACCACGTGACGGTACACACAGGAGTCTCTGCTCCTCAAAAAATCTGGGCTATTGCCAACAGGTTTTCCATCAGGAATTAGCTGCTGCTCAGAGAAGCGTGAATCATCTCATAGGATGAAAGGTTTCCTAAGTGAGATGGGCTGCTAGCAGACACAGGTTTGATTTTTGGAGATACCTGCATCGCTAGCAAGGGTCCTGCGTCTTGGCTCCTCCACAGAGAAGGATTTGTTGGAAATTCCACCCAATATGGAGTAAACAGTGAGTAACCGAGATATGGTCTCTGCCCAGGGGATTTCTTGCCGGAGGAGACAAGCCCCTTTGCAGCAAAATATGGATAAATATGGATAAAATATGGATTTTAGCCAAATTTGGATATAATTATATCTCTGCTGCTCATATAACATTCCACAACTGGACAATTGGACCAATGCCATTGGCATGCAAACTGATTGTGAGTCGCCATCAGTCTCTCTTTTAAATCCACCAAACTACTGACTTGCATCTGACTGAGCGGACAGCAAACACTGTGGCCTACATTATAAACAATTCCATACATGCAGAGAAATTGAGACAAATTCGCCTCTTTGAAACATCTCACAATCAGCTCCTGTTGGGAAGACATTTCCTGGCTGGTTTGGTGCTGTTTGGAGCTGTTTCCAACTCACTAGCACTGTGTATGCAGAACAGAGGCATGAGAGTTCAACACCTAGGTTGGATCTGTCAGGTCCCAGTTTGGCCAGATGAAGGTATGGAGCCCAATGTGGTGCTCTGAAAATAGCCCTCTCTCGGCTATAATAGGAATCTAAACTCCTTCCAACAATGGTTAGGCCATATAAATTGATAGTCTTACTGTATTGTAAAACTTTTTTTCACTTCAGTGCTTAAAAAAGGAAAACCATGAGCCAAACTGACCACTAACACACACCCCTTGACCAATAAGGTTAGAGAAGGGGTGGCTGCAGCTCCTTGCTCTAAGATGCACATATTCCTCTGAAATAACACAGGCTGTGCTTAGACTGTGTGATAGTCTGCACTTTGACTGTCCCTGGCAAGGGCTCCTGCAGAGCACATCAGTGACACCATTTAAGCCTGCTGGGATTGTATTTGTTTACTAGACTCAAGGAGCTGGCTCAGAGACAGCACCCTTTTCCCAGCACAGAAACAGAGTTAACCACGATTTAGAGAGAGTGCTCCTCCTTAGAG
This sequence comes from Cygnus olor, assembly GCF_009769625.2. Taxonomy (NCBI): domain Eukaryota; kingdom Metazoa; phylum Chordata; class Aves; order Anseriformes; family Anatidae; genus Cygnus; species Cygnus olor. Next base: position 110,355,686 of record NC_049171.1, read on the forward strand.
CCCGGTGCATTTAAACAGATTTCTCAGGCACCTGGATTTACCTATTTTCATCTGCCCTAGCTCTCCTTGCAGCACGCTGGTCCAGCCACTTTCAAGAGACCTCCATGTGATCCTGTATATTGAAGTCTCTGGGGGTTTGATTTCTCATCTCCCTGCTGGTTTTGTGCTTGCCTTTGTTGCCCTGCTGTCCCCCTCACCCCCCAGCTCTCCACACTCCCCTTTGCTTGCTCCTTCCCACATTCTGCCTCCAACGAGCCTGTTTGTGCCCTGTTCTTGGTATAAACGTCTGGGGTTCAGTTTTGCTTCTTTCTGCTTGTGAGGCAATGGCCGGGGACCACACAGAGGCCAACACATCCCTGTGGTGAACCTTGCTATGCAATTTAAGGAACTGCTTGACCCTTGCTGCCAAAGGCTACTTGTTCTGGAACAAGGCGTGTAGCTGAAAGGAACACTGGCCACTTCCACACCTTGACATGTTAGTTTAAAGCACCAGCAAAGATGGCTTTCTGCAAACACGTAAGATTCTGCATTGGAGTGTGCACATGCTGGGGTCTCAGCCTCAGAGCCCGGGTCCCACTACAACTGCTGGTACAGCCTTCGTGGTGCCTTGCTTTCAGAACTCCAGTGCAACTGGGACACACAGTCTTTCTGTTAGCACTCAAAACCAGTTTGGCTGTTTGGAACATGGTATATTCTGATTACATTTTGTCTTGCCGTTCATAATTTACCTATGACAACAACTCTGTCAAGTAACTTATAACCAGATTTGGCAAATCTCACATACCTCTCATATAAGAGCTTTCCAAAAAACAATCCTGTTCTTCTGAGATCTACCCCTGATGTGTGCCTACCTCCCAGATGCTTTGGGTCTCAATGAACAGAGATCAAAAAAGCAAACTCACTGCAGAAAAACATGATGGAGGATGAAATTAACGTGAGAAGAGGCATCAGCCTTGAGCTTGAAAGACAATATTGAAAAATCTTGTATTTTTTCATATTGAAAAAATAGCCACGCTCACAAGCTTTACTCTGCCACAGAGAGCTAGAAATCTTGCTTTCCTGCTGACAGCTGATGTACTCACACGACACATCTTCTAGGAGATGGAAGCATTGTCAGACCTGGGAGGAAACAAAGTGCGTTTTCTATACATCACTTTGGCTGTCCATAACTTGCTGGGTTGCTACCTGTGTCAGCTGTTTTCTCCTCTCAGCTTGCCTGAGTAACACAGTTAAATTGTGGCTGAAGTCAGACGGCTTTCAGCCCACACTTGCCTTAAAATTTATGTGCCCTTCACACCCAAGGAAGAGCCAGCATCACTAACAGCTCACCAGCTTTTGTCAGATACAGTTTGTCTATTGCCCCCTCTCAAAAACCTTGCCTTTGTTAAAATGTATACACTAAAACACATTTTGCACGTGCTGCTGATGAGTTACGTATGTAAGTATGTAGAGGCCAGGTATATGGGTATCGTTACCTCACTGATGTCATTAACTTCTGCCACTTTGAGGATGTGGTCTAAGCCATGGCAGGAAAAACGAGGCTGTTTTGACATTCATGAGCTGGTTAATCCACTAGGTAGCCTTCATATGCCAAGAATGTAAGCCTGCATGTTCATTAGAGGCTCCAAACACGGTTGAGACTCAGAATGGAGTTCCTTGGAAGAAAACAAAAACAAACCCCCCTCCCAAACACATGGTACTGAGTGTCAGCAATCCTACCCCTGCCCAAATAAGCCTGAGCCAAAAATCAAAGAACCATTTGGATGTAGGAGATTTCTAAGGCCTGCCTAAAATAATTGCCATTTCATCTTTTTTTCTGGAACTACATAATTTTCTTTGTAGTTAATGCATTTAGATTGTGTAAAGACAACTGGGATTTTTAATGGCTTGCAGGTCACAAGAGAGTGGGCTGCTGATGTAGTAATGCCTTATAGTTTTTGTAACTACGACTCCAGTAAAGATTTGTAGGAGATTTTTTTTTTTTTTTTTTATTTGCTAGGGAGATTTGTATGAAATAGTAACGTGCTTGCACTCCAAACAGAGGCTTTATATGCTGCATATAAAGCATATGCTAATGTTACGTATTTTATGCCATTACAACTAGAATAGATGGAGGCAATCCCTTGAAGAACTGGAAAACTTCTGTGGGATACCCATAACAAGAGAACCCATTGCCTGGTGATTTGCCTTGCCCAAAGGTCAATGCTAATGGACTTAGCAGTGATACAGAAGACGTGAGCAGCCGAGACGTTCAGAAGAGTACCTCAGTACCTCTGAATAGCTTTGAAAGGCACTACAGCCCCGGGAGGAAACACGGATCACCACACAGGAGTGGCCATAACAGCTAACAGCAACCGTGGGGAGGCCAGGCTCAGCAAGTTCCTTTCACTGTCAGCAGAGTAAAGACGACATGGAGCAGGAATTAAGACGCTCTCTGAACAGCGGGAGACATGGAGGCTTGGCATCCTTGCTGCACAGCCAGCTCACAGACACAGATGGGGTAAAGCTGCTGGTCTCTTCTCAAGGGGGTCCCCAGTGTGGCTGGAGGATGCCTGGGGACCAAGAGGCACTCCCAGCTCCCTGATCTCTAACTCAGACAAGAGCCTTGCACTGCCTGTGGAAGCCCCAGGCAGTCTGCATTGATTCGGGATGGAGCTCAGGGCACCAACCATTGCATAAAGAAAAAAACAATGACTGCTACAGGTCTTTTAGCATCTTCCGATGCTTAAAGACACATCAGCAGTGCAGTTCAGTAACAGGCCACTTAGCTTATCCTCTTCTCACACAAAGCTTTGTTTAACTTAGGTAACAGTAACTGCACATTTTTTCTTTCACTAACTCTTGCGTATTTAGAAGGCAGAGGAAAGGGCGTATTATCCATTCAGCCAGCTTTGATAATGCCCACCTTTTGAAACCACAGCCACAAACAATTTTCATGTAAAGCTTTTGAGGCTGATCGGTGAATTTAGTCAGACAAGCTCTTTCTGCTTGATAACGCAGTAGCAGGGGTTATTTCAGCTATAATGGTCTAAGATAAATGCAGTTTTACTAAATTAAAAGCATTTCACAGAAATGTGCCAATTCAGTTTCATGTCAGGATGGGAAAAAATCAAAACATTCTGTGAAGATAAAATGCAAGAGCTTGACTTCCTGTTTTCAATTTGCTTGATTTTCTACTTTTATATTTCATTTTCATGGAAAAAATTTAAATTAGTTAGCATTGCATTGACAATAGCACAAATGAAAGGCTCTGGCATTAGTGAAATGAAATGATCTGGTAGGCCCAAAGAACATTTTAAACTCATTCTATGGATAATTTCAAATCTTCAACTGTTTGATTCAATTTTGAATTTAAAAAAATAAAATCAAGCACCACAATTTCTCAGGAAACAGGATGTCTAGCTTCTGAGCTGCAGCACTGCCAGAGTCAGCAGAGAGGGAAGCAAACTGCCTGAAGTATAAAAACTTATCTATCTTTTGATTAGAGTAAGTTTACTCTGTATACAAAGCTTGCACTGCCAGAAGACATGTTGTACTGTACATATTTTGCAAATAAATAAGTAACAATAAGTTTTGTTGTTGCTGTTGTTTATTTGTTTTAAAAGAAAAACTACACTGTTAGCAATCCAATGCGTTTCAGAAGATATTCTGCATTATACCATGCAATAGTGGTACAGCTTATAGTATAACCCAAAGCTACAATTAGGAACCATATTGTAAACTCCAAAATGAGAAATAAAAAGCTTAATGTTTTCCCTATAAATACTCCATTTTCTTGAGAATTATGAATAACTGAGTTTATGAAGGACATGGATGCAGATCATAACAAGTGCTCAGTTCCTAAACCAGGAGGAGTGAGCCTGCAGACCTTGTGGGTTTTTGAGACGGCCTTTCTGAATCTTGACACACCATGCTACCTTTTTCCAACTAAGACTTCTAAGAAGGCTGCGCCCTCTCCTGACAGTTTAGGACTTAGCAGTAGTGACTGATAAAGCTGTTTTGCTGCGGCTAACCAGTTTGGACCTTGGAGTCACCAAGAACAGTCCCACTTCAATTAAAACCTTTACTGCACTATATAAAAGGGGCTTCACATTGAGATGAATATCTCAAAATTACAGCGTTTCTTCACCAAGTTGTCAGAAAAGAAATAATGTGGAAGTATAAGACAAAAAAAAGGAAACAACTTTAAAATGTTTGAAGATTTTTAGAACACCACTCTAAAACAATCTTCAAATAACACAGTGTCTCTAATCCATGCAATTCTGCGAAGGAAACTTTCATGTGTTGAAAATACAACCTTGAAATTAGGATTGTAACTCATGGATTCCACTTCATAGAACAAATACATAACACAGCTAATGCTATTATAAAGAGTCAGTCTGCCTTCGTAAGCAAACGTAATCCCCTTCAATCGGCAAAGCTCACGCAGGAATGACTAAAAAAAATCCCACACATCTTGTCAATCATTCACTCTATGCCTAAGTGAAGATCACCTTCACTTTTTCATGTAGGACACTTACCTCTCATCTGATCCTGCATTAAAGTTAAATAAATTTTACAGACTCACAACTGCACACTGATTAAAGCTTCTGATCCTAGGAACTACTGAATACCACCAAGAGAAGGAAATTTCCCTCTGGTCAAACTGGCAGAGACTATTTGGAAGGATTTTCTGCCTTTCTTTGTAACTTAGGATATGACTCACTTCCTCAAATCATCCGGGAATTTTACTTAACCATTTTCCTTCTATTCTAGGACCTAATTACTGACGCTGCCGATCTTTCTGGCTCTCTTCCTGTGGTACATGGTTGGGCTTGTGGCTTTTCCACACAAGAGCTTTGCATTTGTTTTAGGGTGCTGGGGCTCAGGTTGCTGTCTGGGTTGTTTAGAAGACAGTGTGTTTATCCAATATGTTCATTCACATCATTGATGTATCAGTTGTAGAAGATAATTATCAAATTAGTTCCTCTAATTATGTTATTTATGATGTTGCCATAGGGGTGGGTAACACACACAGCCAATGACCATTATATAAACATGGCTGGTATGGGAAAAGATTCTCCACAGACTAACAGCACACTCTGAAGTATACTTTGGGCCCTTGGAACTTAATGGCTGTTGCCAGATATGGGAAGAAATTACCTAATTTGTCTGTTGCTTTACGACCAAGTATTTCACTTCTTTTACATATTTTTGTCTTCACCGATACAATTGTAAACCACAACGTTTTACACTGGGTGAAGCTCAAAGATCTTTGACGGCTAAATTGCCTACCTTCCAGTCCCCTCATTGCTTCTCCTCTTGTCCTGCCAGGTCAGCACAAGCTTTACACTGCATTTCCTCACACTAAGCTGAAAAAAAAAGAAAACAGCCACCAGGTGGCGAAATGTAACACTCACACAGCCTCGTTAATAGTCACTTATGATTATCTTAAGCTATTGTAACAGGATTCCTAATGTAATTGAAATATTGTATTAACAATATAATTTTCGCATGCTTCCCAGAGGCCTTATATGTCTTATTAAATTGGTAGATTAATTATAATTACTCTTAAAAAAGCATTTGAGGCATTTTTATTCACAAACCTGTCTCAAACACGAAGAGTCGTATGTACAACCCTGTTTTAAGCCTTCCTCAGAAAAATTACTGTGTCTAAATATTTGCTTAAGCCTCCATAGGAACAAAGCTTTATTATTACACTTTGATTGCTATTTTATTATTGTAATTTGTCAGCATGTTGTAACTGCTGTAGTGTTCAGTTTGCTACTGTCAAAGGATGTACAGCAGGCTTCGCACATTATTTAAAACCTTGTTACGCATTTTAAAATACTTGGTGTTTGCAGTTTTGACAATACTTACCAATACAGTGTAAACAGGCATTAGGGAGGAAAAAAGCATTTAAAGAACAGAAGTATGCATGTGTTATTTCTCATGATTTTTATTAGTAGTTTTGCTCTTAATGTTCTTTCATCTGTGATGTCAAATCATTGTCTGCTTGTGCTCCTTGGGAAAAAGGGCACATAAAAAATATAAAAACCACAGTATCTCCCTGTGTGGTTTCTTGACAGTCTTTCTACCCCTTTTGACTGAATTTGCACAGTAAACAAGTGAACTAAACCATAAAAATACAACCTTGACAAACCCAGTTCAACTAAAGGAAGATTTGACCACTGTCGCACTTGAAACTAGCCTATACACACACCTTCTCTATGAAATGGAGACACTTATGAATCTCATATTCCAGAAACAAATTTGTACCGAGCTACTCTTTGAAGGAGGCAACTCTGGCAGCCCCCAGTGTTTATGAACTGAGGTTTCAGCTCGACACAGACAGGCCCTCAGGGACTCAACTAGGATTAAGTGGTTTGTAAACTCTGAAGTTCAAGAAGTTTGCCCCCTGGTCACACAGAGACATAAAAGGTGGAATAGTGATCCTGCTGTCTGTTCCAGAGGTGGATTTGGAAACAGGATTGTGGGATCATATACATGGGATCAGACTACTTCCCCCTAAACTTCAAAGGGGCAAAACTTTGCAATCAACAATTTCCTATGCAGAAATGCTATCCTAACCCTCAAGAATTAGAAATAAAGCCATATCGTAACACAGGCAAAACCAAAATCTCGTTAGAGATTTTGAGAAGAGATGCTCTAAGCCCTCACCGAGTCCTCACACCAGGGGTATCCATCCTCCGCAGCGCTGCTCCTACCTACGAAGCACTGTCCTTTCTCAGCTCTCCTCCTGCCACTTTCCCCGCTGAACACTCTGACAGATTCTCCCCGATTCCTCATCTCTATTTTGGGGATTCTTTTTATGTTCCCACCGGTTTGCCGAACCTCTCCGCGGAGAAACTCCCTCACGGCCCCGAGCCCCCTCACCGCAGCAGCCGTGAGGGAAGGGCACAGCTCCTGACAGGATTCCCGGCTCCGCACCCGAGCAGCCTCCCTCAGGCTCCACCTTGCGTAGCCGCAGGGCACCTCTTAAAAAAATAAGACTTAAATCCCTCATATTCACTAGGTGAGAGCGCGGAAAGCACCGCAACCCGGGGCTGTCCATCTGCTCGCAGCAGCAGACTCCAGCCCGCTCCCTGAGGCACCAAAGGGGCTGTGCAGACTGAGGGAGACCCGGGGGGCCGCGGAAGTTGCCCGACCGACTCTGGGAGCCGTTACGCGGAGATAACGGCCGCCAGGTAAAAAAAAAAAATAATAATAATAATTAAAAAAAAGAAGAAAGAAAAAAAACCCGCTGCCCTCACTCAACATGTCCGCCACGGCTTCACCTCCCTGCCAGCCGCTCCCCCGCCTCACCCCTCGTCCAAGATGGCCGCCCTGCCGCGGTAGGGGAGGCTTGCCAGCACTCAAGATGGCGGCTGCGCAGCAGCGCCGCCGTTTCCCTTAGCGGGGCAGCCGCCGCCGCCGCAGCGTTGCTCGCTCGTTCATTTATTCATTCGCCTTGCCCGCCCTGGCGCTGCCCGCCTCTCCGGCCGCTGCTGGGAGCGACGGGGGCGGTGGCTGTGCGGGGCCAAGTGGGCGGTGGCAGCGGGGCAGGAGGCGGTGGCCGCCGGGAGGGGGCCGGGCTGCCGCGACGCGGTTCCTGTCGCCGTGACATGGGTTCCCCCTCGATGGCGGCTGCCGCGGGAGGCCTTAGATAACCGGCCGCGTCCCCTCTCCCCTTCCCCACCGCAGCCATGCCCGCCCGGGCCCCGCCGCCCCCCGCGCAGCCCTCAGGTAAGAGGCGGTGCCGCCGCCGCAGCCGCAATCCCCTCGCCCCGGCGGGTCGCCGAGCTGGGGGCGGCCGGTTTCCTCCGGGCCTTGGCCGGGGAAGGGCACCCCATACCCCGCGGCAGCGAGCGGGGGATCCCCGGGGCTTGTCCTGCCTCGTCCGGGCCCTGCGAGGGAATCTCCTCTCCGCCCTTCCTCCCTCCCTCCCTCCCTCCAGCTGCGCCCGGCGGAGGGTGAGGTGAAAATCCCCGCAGCGGCCAGGGGTCGGACCTCAGCCGGCGGCTTTGTCCCTTGGAGAGCCCCCCGGGGGTGTGGGGACACCCGGGTCCCAAGGATCAGGCACGATCGTGAGGTGGCGGCTGAGGGCCGAGGGCTGGGTCCGCCCTGGGAGAGGGGGGCTCGGTGCGTGTGGTGCGGTACCACCAGTGGGGCTGGCCCGGGGGGCTTGCTTTCTGCTGCTTTGCTTCCCCTCAGGGGGTCAGGAGCTATGTTCAGCTGAAGATGACACTCAAAAAAAAAAGTTATGCGGTGGGTCGGGTGTTTTTCTTCAATGTAACGCTGTTCTAAAATTCAGCAGAAATGCTGAAACGCATATTAAGTGCTGAAACACATGCTAAGCACTGACGCTTCAGTTTGTTGTTGTACGTGGTGACCTGACGAACCAAAATATTTTTCTTAGGGAAGAACAGTTTCTTAAATGAAGGGTTAAGCCCTAGCATTCCTTCAGAATGTCACTGAGTTGGTTTCTTGGTGGTGGCAGCCCCTTTCGTCCAGCTTCAGTGCTCTGCACAGAAATCGAAACTTTGGGAAGTTTGCTGTTCCATTTGAAGTAAACATCTGCTCATAAATGAACTGAGGTACCAGAAAAAACTTCATCAACAAGAGCTGTACCACGTTGGTCACATAAGTTTTGTTCTCATGTGTGGTTTACAGCATGATGTGCTTCGTTAGAGCTGATTTCTTCAGCTGCTGAGTTCATGGCAAAGTGAGTTTGATGGAAGTTGGTTTTTTAACTGGGCTTGTCCTTAGAGGTTGAACGTAATTAAAAGTATTTCCTTCTTGTTTTATTCTCTGGACATATGAACTAGACTTGGAAAACCAATTAGCCTACTTTAAGCCTAAAAACATTAGGTTGTATTGTCAGCGCAGACAGAAGTCTGTATGCATGCTCATATGCCTAATGCAGTTGGAGATGTATCTGGAGGAATATCGTGTTAATTGGGAGAGCCAGGGGAAGGGCTGAAGTACCTGTGACTGATAAGTTTTTTTAATTTTTTATTTTTTTCAGGAAATCTCCCTTTCACATAGGTGAAAATTAATAGCATAAACTTGAAGATATGAGAATTTAAACTTAAATACGAATTAGCTGCATAGAAAAGAGACTTCAGAAAAAGTAATATGTTGTGATGTTTCTTTTCCACATGATGTTTTGAATAAAATACATGTTGTGTGACCTTCTAAGGTCATGTGAAAGCATGACCTCTTCTTTTGACTTCCTTAATTTGTTTATAAGTAAACAATTGAAGGATCTCAGCCTGAATATAGCAATTTGTGCTATCCAGTTCTTCTGTTTATTTTTTTTGCCATGATCATGGTTTCATTTAGCACAGGATTTCGTAGATCTATAAAATTTAGACTTATTTGCAGTCAATTGTATTTGTTACATATTTATTTTGATTAAGGCAGCATGTGATGATTTCATGTTTGTAAGTAACCATCAAGAAATGCTTTACTAGCTTAAGTTAATGCCAGTATTTTAACACCCTAGTTGCATGAAAAACCCCCAAAACTCTTAAGCACTTTCAGAAGACTTGTCTTTCACAGTGGAAATAATAAACCAGCTTAGACAGACTTCAGTCAACTCTTTGCCCTTTCCTCTTGAAATATTCATAGAGCCCTCCTTGCAGAAATGTACTGGTATCAGTTGGAAAACCAGTGGTAAAGAAACCTATGCTAGATCTGGTTATTTTCACGATACTCAGCAGCATAATCATCTTTCAGATACTCATTATCTTTTTCTACAAACTGTTCATTCCTTTCTGTGCTATTGTAGTGTCTGACAACTTAAACTATGTCTTTGTGAATGTTTTACTGTAATGACATGCTAACCTTTTCATGGGGATTCAAAATACTCATTTATGATTTTTCTGGATAGTCCTCTTTGGAAGAGTGCCTTTCTCAGATCCTACTTGTTGGTAGGTTTCACAGATTTTTACTTCAAGCTGCTCCTATGTACACACACACACACAAAAGTCTTGAAATGTGCCTTGTTTGAAAACTGACAGTCTCGTTTTCAGTAGACTTTGTTCTGTGCTAATGTCTGTAGCAATTAAAGTTTTGGATTGACACTGCAAGGTATGTTTCTGTATGGGCACAAGTTGCAAGGTGAGTTAATGAGTCTGTTTCTGTAAGGGAAGTAATTTGTGTTCGTTTTCTTTTTTTTAAATCCAAGAGTCATTTCGAAGAACCCCAAGGAAGGGAAATCTTCCCCTACCTTTAGTATGTTTGAAAGTAGGTACTGGGGAAAGGAAACATGAAACCTCAAGATCATATGTCTGTTGAAAGATGATGGAAAATAGATCTTATTCTTTGGAGTATTAGGTGTCCCTTGTTTATTGTGAATGTTTCTTAATATTCTTAGTATGGCAATGTCTGTGGGTGGGATAAATGCTGAATAATGTAAGTCAGTTCTTGATAAGTGTGTTTAACTTGCTTCAGTCAGGTACATTTTTGCTTTGTTTTTTTCACCTACTTGTTCTTTGCATGTTGAAGAAAATATTAGTTCACTTAAAAGCAAGCGAGAATTTGCAGTAATGGAGGGAAAAACTACAGTTGTTTTGCTTGTGCTAGCATATTTCCTCTGTCGAGCTTTGTGAGACCCTTTCCTTTAAGAATGCACCTCGAGGCAGTTGTAGTCTGCTCTTTACTTTAGTGTACGTGAGGTTTGAGTGTACTGGAGAACATATTGCTCTGTAAATAAACCTCTAAGAAGAGTTGACCTTAGGTAATTTAGTTCTAATACTTTCTAATCCAGCACCTTTTCATCTTAATTTAGAACAGGTTCCCAAATAACATGTTTCAGGGTAACATCCAGAAATACATTTTCTCGCAGAGTTGAACACTGCTGTAAAATGAATTTAAGAAATGTTAAGAATGAAAGCATCCCGGTTATGCATTCCTTACGTAATCTCTCACTTCATACATTGTTTGGATGTGTACAGTAGGTTACGCACAAATGCAGTGTTCCCACAGAGCCAGATCTTAAACCTGATTGACTTTCCCAGCCGAGCATGTTTGCCTACATGAGTTTAAAAACATGCTTGTTCTTATAACATCTTCCCCAATGTCTGTTCACAGATTTAGATAGTGTCTTTTTCTGCAGCTGTTGAAGCCAGTCAGTTGATTTGCAGTGAAAACATTAGATTTCTTTTGCTTGTAGTAATTTTGTAAAAATAACCTGGTCTTTTTGTTTTGGGGAAGTGATGCTATTCTCGGTTAAGAGGAGAGTCATGAACAAACACAACATTCAGGTTCGTATTTTTCAAATGTTTCTTGGATTCCACAGCTGAGCATAAATGGAATATGGAGAAGCAAAACAGCACAGCTAGTGAAAGCATGTATTTGACTGCTTCTGTATAATCTGACAAGTAAGATTTAAAGGAAGATATCACAGAGCTATTTACATTTCACATTTGTGCCACCTAACTTAGTCTTCTTGTATGCGATGAGAGGGAGAGAAGCAGTGGCAAAGAGGTTTGGATCTTATACAGGGTGAATCGTCTGAGGATGCCTTGTGTTTACTGCCAGCTTGGGGAGGACAGGAAGCCTGAGCTTCTGCTGAGATAAGTGCCTGAGTCCTGATGGAAGGAAGCCTCCTGAGTTTTGTTACTTTAAAGTTCCTTTTACATACAATACTTCCTAATAGAAGGTGTCTGGCGTATTCGGTGTTTGTTAAAACCGCGATAATGTACAATTGTATTGATTAATGCCAAATGTTGGGTAATGAGAAATAAGGCTTATATTTAGACACACTGGCCGTATCGGAGGTGGAGAACATTGCTTGGATGTACATAACTTGAGGAAAACAAAAACAGTGTCCTGAAACTCCTGCTTTGTGTAATGGACCTTCTGGCCGTAACAGCATTAGATTCAAAATCGAAAGCATTGATTTCTGGAGGCTTTATGAAGTAAACATTTTCTTTCTGTATTTTGTTTGCTGGTAAGTTATTCCAAAAGGAAAAGTAAACTTAATAACCCAATTTAGGAACATATTGACTGCAGCTTGGACAATGACTCTTTTTGGATTGGATTATAGTTGTAGGAATATTGTTTTAACAGACAGACTTCTCACATCTACAGCGGCCCTTCTAGAAATGAGTTTTCAGGTGCAGTACAGAAAGACCATAAATCCATTTTCCATTGTTAATAGGCCAATGGAAAGGCAAAGTTATAACGGGAGACAGCTTTTCTTACTGGAAGCCAACATTTTGCTGTAACAAGGAGTCTAAATCTGGTCCTTACTAAGACATTTTTGATACTAGTTTGAGGAATTCCCTTGCAGTGAAGAGCTGAATGTTCTTGGAAAGAACAGATACTAGCAGCTAATGACTTGAATCCACCTCCTTGCCATTGCAAGCTTTTTGCTGCAAGGCATTTCAGTAACCTTGTAGTTTCTATCGTGGAGATCTTGATCATGCCATCCCTAGTTAGTTTAAGTTTCTTTATGGGTTGTGATAGGTTGCTTAACTCAGCTTTGCTTTCAGAATAATCTGTTATTGGGAAGTTATTCATTGTTTTGGTAATGTTCTCCTTAAAGGAAACATTCTAACCTGTAACATTTTGTTTGGGTTTTTGTTTGTTTGTTTATGTATCTCAGTTATTTCTTTACTTAGCGGTATTCCTGGTGGCTTCCCAGTGTTTTAGGTCTTATATAAGAACCAAACATGCTATTTTAAGTTTTGCCTTAGAAAATGCGCAGACAAGGAACTGTGTACACCTGCTTTTGCTTGTCGTAATTACATTCTCCTCTTTGCTGCTGTGTCTTTGTTAGATTTGCTATTGCTCTGCAAAAAGGTAATGAACCAAGATGTGGTCCATGTATGAGGAGAGCAGATGCTGTTCCCTATTTACTACAAGCAAATAATGAGATACCCTGGTTTGATAGTCAGTGTTTTAGAAACCTAATTAGTGACTTGACGTAAAAGTAGGGTATGAATTTCCAAATGTGATAGGGTATGAATTTTGTCCTGAATCCTTGCACTATCAAAACTTGAATCAACTACTACTCTAATCTTTTCCATCATTACAGACTTCCTTTTTCTCTTCTGTTGCGTATTTCAAATTAACTTGTTATGTGCTTAAATGCTTGTGGCATTAGAGGAAAAAAAAAGATTTAAAACTACGAACTGCTGTAATAGGATTGAATCTGACCAAATTAGTCAGCATCATTTTTTTCTTTGAAATAAAATGGCGATATGCACCATAAGTGTATTGATGAATTACATTTATAGTGCAGCTTTAACAGTGGTCTTATGTCTACTATAGTGAAATTTGTCTGTGAAATTCCTTCATAATGAATATCAAAATATGGATATAAAGAAACAGACGGAAGCAAGAACCAGTGCCTTTATCAGCTGTGTTTTTTTCTTTTTTTAATACCAAGTAAACGGTTGCAGAAAATTGCATCTGAAAGAGAAAACAATTCTGTGATACATTTTTCTGAAAAATGTTGGGCAAACTGCATGTCATGACAAATTGATGGCAATCCATTATCACTCTAATAATATAAACTATCTTTATTATGATTCAGAAAAACTTGCTGACACTTGTCAACATAAATCTGTAATTGGGAATAAATTAATCCAGCCTAAACAGGATCACTGAAATGCACTCTTGATTCTTTGCTTCAAGCTCTGCTGTCAGAAATCTGGGTTATTACAAACCATAGAAACATAGCTGCTCTATTATGTGCAGGTAAAAACTGTTATAACTTCCCTCAAAGAAGAATCCTGACTACATAGCATGCTGAAAAATTGGTGTTTTACATTTTTTCCAGAACCTTTAAATGAGCAGATAGGTGGTAAAGTACATGTTAACCTCTTAGCAAGCTTTTAAATTTGGGAGCCAATTCCCTCTTAAATACGAGGAAGATAAGTAACGTGCATCTCAGTCATGGATTTTCTTCAAATTCTACTTCCTGAGTAAAATCACATTTTACAAATGAAGAGGTTAACCACTTGAAATATGGGTTTACAAGATGATAGAGCCTCACAGCATGACTGGCAGGGTATGTCTGAGCTGGGTGGAGAGTTCTGCACTACAAAAGATGAAGCCGCAGTTCCAGCTGGTAGGCCCCGTTTGAGATGCCAGACAAAGCAGGGATTAACTAAAGGAATTAATGAACAAAGTTGTTGTTCTGTTAGCCCGGTGGCTTTTCACCAAGTTAATGTTCCAGTGAAGGATAATGAATTGGGTTCAATAGTTTGTGGTTGGCAGGTGGAACGCTTTTGAAAGTCAAGAAGGGGGTTCATAATGAAATCCTTTCTGAAGGAAAGTGCATTAAGGATAAAAATCCTCATGCTTTTTTATGTTTCAAGGTGAATTGGGAGTATGCCCCCTGTTAAAAATTTATCAGTGATTAGTCCAAGGGCGGGGAAAGACTGATAAACATTTAAACAATTTCCTTCCGATAACCATTTAGTATGATGGTCTTCTGAGTTCTGTAAACAACAATTAAAGTATATTAACATATATACAGTACAATTTCATACATTTTGGAGTTCTTTAACATGGACTTTTAAAATGCATCTGTCTGTAATGTGGGCTTGTAAAATGCAATGATGCATTTCCATCATTGGAAATAGATGACGTTCAAAAAAAACATTGATAAACGAGCCCATACAAGTGATTATGCGATTAGATCATATGGGCTAAACTGATTAAACTAATTCAAGATGAGGATTTGAAAATCTGGTCGCAGCTTTGATAGTTAACTACAATTAATGTTCCTCGCAGATCCTGTTTTGGCAACTGTTCCTGAAACGTATCTGGAGCAAAGCATTGACTGCTGTTGTGTAAATGATCCCTGTGATGTTTTAAAAGTGCTTTGAAATAAAAAATTGAAGGAAGTTTCTTCCCTACAGCAGAAGTTACAGGGGAGAAAATGTTCAGATGATCGGAAATCTTCGTGCAAATTTGATTGGGTTTTGGCAGTCCGGTTCAGCCCCAAGTTACCTTTGTTCTGTTCTTCCTTGCCTACCTTTTTTTATGTTAACTAAGGGGAAAACAGTCTTGGAGGTAAATTCCCTTCAACAATGATGCTTGCTGCCCCCATGTTACTCATTTTGTTTTCTGAGTGCTGCGTATTATTTAATTTTTTTAGATCACCCTGCCCCTAAGAAGCTTCTGAACTCTGTTTTATTTCTGGGTGACATTAAGCTAACTATAGCCTTTTGTTTGTTTCTTTATCATTTACTGTATTATTTTTGTTATAATAGATAACTTGTGGAAGTACATCCAGTGCAGGCTAAGAAATAATTTTCATGGGCATTTTTCACATGAGATCTTGTGATGTCAGGTGGCGGAGCAGTAACTAATGCAGAGTTGAATGTGATTTTTTTCAAATAACTCAAGTGAGAAACAGCTTCTACATGCCTAGAAATGTAAAAAGATTTTTCTTTAAAACAGCATGCTTGTGGTGAAACAACTTCAGAGAAACTTCCTTTTTAATGGGAAAGTGCGGAAGGACTCCTTCAAGGCCTCTGATTCATAGTGTTAGGACACATCTGTGAGGTACAGATTAAAAAAAAAAGGAAATTAAACTTCTGTTATTAGTTCAGGCCTCATTGTTTAGTCTGACTTCTTAATTTAAATAATATTGGTCTGTATCCTGCATAATTTAGGAGGTTCCTCAGCATTCTCCCTAATTGTGATCCGGAAAGCCCCAGTAATGCAGGTGGGGAACCGAGCTCATGATGCTTCTTCGCCAAGTGCAAGAGATGCAGTTGACCAAAGTACCTGCTGAGATTTGGGAAATCATTAATTCTGATGTCATAGTCTAAGTGCAGAGCCATAAGTTCATGTATTTGCTAGATGGAAGCAAATTTGAGGTTGCTTTTGTTGTGCGCTTTCTCCTTCCCTTCTCATGACTTCTCATCAGTAAAAATAAGGCTCTTGGGATAGAGGATGCTGGTCTGTCTAGATTTATCTCCTTTTTTACTTGAATATATTTGCTTTCATGACGTGATTATTCTAAAACTGCTTCAAAAGAAGAAAAACCTGATATGTATTCATTTGGAGTTTTTAATATATGTGTTACTTCTGCGTTAACCTTGGTCTTTATTACTCATGTTGCATTGAGAACTTCAAGACTGCGTCTTGTGGACTTCAGAAACAGGTGTTTCGCAATCAAATGTGTTAGCTTCCTAGATTTAACTTGTGTCAGTGTACAAGCATTTTACTTTCTTAAGCATTTAATGTTTTCTGGACTACCTGTTTGAGAGTAGTTGAAATACTTAGGGATTTTATTTGGGTTTCTGCTTCAAATTTTTATGGAATTAGTTGCATACTTTTTTACTTTCCAGGCTGCAGAACACTCATTTTCTATTTTAAAATCATTTCTGTCTTAAAAATAGCTTTAGAGATGTCTTTTGGAGTGCATCTCTGCCAAATAAAGAAGAAAACATCTAATGACATGATAAAATGTAGTGTTGAGGCTGCAGTGGCTTTAATGATAGTGTTTGGTCTTCGTGATGGAGCTGCTTATCCCACCCTCTAGCTTTATTAGCTTTTTTTCCTGTTTGTTTGGCTGGTTTTTGGTAGGACTCTTGTCTTTACCTTCCTCCTTTCCAGCCATTTCATAGCTTCTCTTCAAGCTCCTTTTTCTTTTGGTTTATATCTAGCCTGTGCCATCCTTGAAATAGTGTTGAGGGTGGGCTTTTTTGTTCCAAAAAATGGTTTCTTGCCTTTACAGTCTCTTCTTCAGCTTTTGTCACATGGGGTAAGATAATAAATACGGTGTCAACTGAATTTTCCAAAGAGGTGTAAACACTCTTGTTAAATTCCAGGAGGTTTAATAATAAATTTGTGCTGTTGCCTACTGAGATTAAACTGGAAATTCATGGACTCAGATTTAGTTACAAAGAGTTATTATTTTTTTTTAATAACCAAATAAATTACTTTTTTAGTTTAAAAAAAAAAGGGGGGGGGAGTAATCCAAGAAGTCCTTTCCCATTTCCAGGGCCAATAGCAGGAATTGTGGGGGGTGAATCCCATTTCAAAGGATGCTGTTTTCTCTGTCCTTTCCCATTAGTGTCAGTGTGTTACTGAAGAGCTACAGGTTCGTGACTCTGGGAGTCGTGAGGTCCCGACACAGGGCTGTAGGGTTTAACCAGCTCCCTTCTAGCTTTGAAGAGTGCTTTCCCCAGGGTATGGTGCCTTGGGATGAGCACAGCTAATTACCTAACCAGTCTTTTTTTATTTTTTTTTCCTACAAAAGAACAACCAGCACGACTGCTCTGATAGTCACAAAGAAGAAATGCTGTTATCGTAGTTAGTGGATTGGAAACCCAGAAGCTTGGAAAGTAAACAGGTTGGCGAAATGTCAATGTGAGCTCAAAGTCATACTCCACAGGCATCTCAGAAAGGATCTTTATGTTCATGGATGACATTAAACAGCAGTTGCTAGACCTTGATGTAAAATGGGGAGAGTGCTTTTGGTCGCTGAAGCCTCTGAGGCAGGAGAGTGAAGCTGGTCTCTGAAATACCTTGCTAAGCAGCTGGTGCTGAGTAAGCCTATGTGGGAGCTTGTTGACAACTTCATTCTAAACAACATTTCTCTGCAGTCTTCAGTTTTCATGTGATGTTACAAATTACTTCTTGGTTTCATTTTGATAAGCAGCCTATTCTTTTATAACTGCAAAATATACCCTTTAAAAAAGTTGGAGATATGTTAGTCACCTTAAAGATACCAGACTTTCCTGGTAAATACGATGAGTTGTTTGGCTCAAGAGCTGTGGTATGTTGTGCTTGAAAAGAGTTGCAGAGCTTCATTTGTTGTTGTTGTACCCTCTGTGTGATGTTGTTTAGGTTCATGTACCAAGTCCTTTGCCAAGTGCTTTGGAGTTAAGGATCCTTGTTTTGTTTTTGTTTCAAAACTCAGAAAGTCTGCTCTTATGTAGTAATTAGAAATTCAACTATTTGCTAATACATATGGGAGGTTTCCAATTTTCTCTTTTTCTGCAGGTAATACTTAGTTTGTTACAGGTTATTGGTAGAAAAATGACATTTCAAATGGAAAGAGCCCAGTTGTAGCTCTCCCTTTAAGGACTCTAATGTACAAACTGGTTAGGTGATGTGTATAGTTGTGAATATATAAATAATATTAGCTAGTGGTTCATTAATCACACGCAATAGTGGAAAAAAAATAGACCATTTCTGGTGTTGGTGGGAATTCTCAATCCATACCTTGATTATTGCTTTAATAGTTTGCAATGTTAAGATGGTGTCCTTAATCTGTTTCTATCTAGGCCATGGGAGCACTTTCATACTTTTTTTTTCCCTGTGATGTAGTGATTTGTGTTTAAATATTTTATGGATAATCTTTCTCCGTTCTGCTTTTGAGAATAAGATGTGACAGAGAAGTTTGTTTTGCTTCTAGACTTTGAAGGTGCTTATCATGCCATTTCCCAACTGGAGGTTTGCAGGCCAAAAACAGGCTGGCAGCAGCAGCTAGGGAGACAGCATACTTTGGCTTGGAGTTTGGAAATCCAAAGAACAGGGAGATGGGACAGAAACCCACAAATTGGTGGAGACTTAAATTGTAGGACAGCGGATCACAGGTAGCAATTATAACGGTAGCTTCTTCCACCACTCCTTCACCATTTCAAAGCGTAAGGAAGCATCTTTACAAATTTTTGGAGCTGCTGTTTTAAGTACACAACTGACTGTCCATCAAGTGGCTTAATTTCTGTGGCACAGTGAGGTGAAGGGCACAGCTGAGTGTGGGACAAGGTAGACCTGGCTATTTGTAAGGGTAACTGGCTATTTGATGAATTCCTGGTGACAGGACGCTGGGAACTGGTGGGTTAAAACTCAATTTAGTTGCATCGGTGTATTGCAGGACAGCTCAAGACAATTGTGTTTTGTGTTCTGGTATTTCAGCACTGTCTGCTGAGAAATGTGGTCGTGGAGTACTTGACAAGAGATGAACTGTCCCCAGTAGATTGAGACCTCTGAAACAGAAGAATTGGTTAGAAAATGGGTCTGAGAAATTCTTGGTGCTGCCTTTATAATCTGCCCTGTGTGCTACATCCAATGGAACTGCTGCTTAAATTTACTTGTCACGGGCTTTAGCTGAGAGTGCCGTTGTGTGTTTTTTTTGTTTGTTTTTTGCCAGGCTTCTGATGTAAACCTTGCCTGGCTTCTTGGTAGAGAAAGAAAACAGTATTTCAGAGTATTGAAAGTTATGGGTAAACATTCTGCAGACATTTTATGTAGTGGTGTTTCATGTTTCTTTTTCATCTAATATTGACATTGACCTATACGTCCACTTCTAAAATGTGAAAGAGTGAAAAATAAAATGTGAAGGAAGACAAGGTAGCCAAATTATAATATACTTCTCTTTTTTGCCTTTATAGAAATATAGTAACTTTGAAGTGGAACTAAACAATGGAACCAGACATCATTCGAATGTATTCCTCATCCCCTCCACCACTAGACAATGGAGCTGATGATGATGATGAAGATGAATTTGGGGAATTTGGAGGCTTTTCTGGCGTAAGCACTGCTGGCGTAGCTTTTGCGGATTTTGATACTCCAGACTACAGTCATCCGAAGGAGGAGTTTATACCCACAAATCATTTTATCCCCCTTCATGATTATTCTGACAATGTAGCTAGCATTGCAACTTTCACATCTGTTAAAAATGTTAAAGACTGCATTGCAGAGCTTCCTACTCCTACTAAGGAACTTTCTGATATGTCAGCTACTAGTACCAGCAAAGAAAAATCTAAGTTTAGAACTTCAGGTCCTGCTTTTGATGTAAGTTTAGAAGATATAAACAAAAGAGGGGAACGAAGAGAGAACACTGGGAAATCAGAGAGTTTTTCTTCTGATGTCATTAGAACTGATACAGCGGTTGAAAGCCAGGATGAGCAAATAGATGCTTGCAATGGTGAGAAACTTCCATGTCTAGAGATTCTAACAAACGGATTTGCAGCATCGGACTCTGTAAATCCTCAGGGAACAGAAGATCTAGACAGCATCGGTGACGCAAAGGGACTAAAAACTGTTAGCACCCATAGTACTGAGCTAAGTTTGAACTCGATGCCTAGCTTGGGTGAAGGCTTTGCAGATTTTGCTACATTTTCAAACAAAAAAACAATCCATTTAGAGGCAACAGGGCCTACAATATGCAGTGTTCTTAATGAAAGAGACTCTCTGAGCATTCAGGAAAACAACAGAATAAACAGAGTAACTCATACTGCAGAAGAGACTTGCGTTGCAGAAGCTAGCTGTGAACAGGGTTCCTCAGCACTGGAAGATAATGAATTCACAATTTTTAGTACGTCTCAAACAACTGGAAGTTCAATATGCACTACTGAAAACAGAGAAAACAATGGGAGAAGAAACCTACATGATACAGAGAATGGCAAAGGTTTTTCTCAGCCCGATGACTTTTCAGGATCAGAGGACGTCAAAGTTGATGAGATCCAAAGCCTAAGCAGTGATCTTGCAGGAGAAGACGTGGGTGATTCTGAGGATGCTAAGAACGGTGGAAGTAGTACTGAAGTTGTAGCTTGCCGTGACACACATGACGACGACTTTGGTGATTTTGGCTCAGTCAGCAGTGCGTCTTCCACTTCTGTTAATGCTCAAGAATCAATAAACGCTCGGGCTTTAGAAGGAACTTCTGAACAGCCTGAAAATATTAGCAAACCTAATGATGCATTTGGTGAATTCAGGGACACAAGTACTGTTTCTCAGCTGCCAGCAACGTTGGATCAAGCTGAACTAAATCAGACTGCGGACACTTTAGAATGTAATGCTACCAGTAAAATTTCTGGCTTAGACTTCCAGCATACTGTTGAGGTAGAAAATGGTGATGATAGTGAGTTTGGAGATTTTGATTCAGTGCCAAAACCTCAAGATGAGAGCGTTGCTTTTCAGGACTCTGATGACTTTGCGGACTTCAGTTCAGCAGGTTGTAACCAGGCTACTGATTGGAATGCTTTTGAAGATGAACAAAAAGACAGCTGTTCTTGGGCTGCCTTTGGAGAGGAGCAGGCTGGTGAATCTCATCACAGAAAAGAGACATGGCAGTCACATAGGACAGATGCATCTGTGAGGATTGATGGCCCAGTATTACACAAGACTGACAGTTTTGCTTTAGCATCTTTCCAAGGATCTACCAGTAAGCAATCTCAAGAGCCAGCACCTTCAGTTCAGGTAAAGGTGTTCTTGATTTTGCTTGCTCAGCGTTGTTCTGCTCTTGTGCATGCAGCTCTTCCTGGTTCCTGCTTCTGCGTACAACAGATGTTTGGACAGTCCTTGTTTGACTTGTGGGAGAGATTTAATTTGGTGGGTGAGAAAGGCTGGTATGAAATAGTGTGCTGTATTTGCATCTTTTCTCTTTTGCGCTGTTATTTCCTGCAGACAAATGAGCAGGGTATGTGGGAATTTGTGTGCATTTGGTCTGAAAATGATATGTGGTACTTTACATAAACTGATCAAAGGAATAAGCAATCATAAGCATTTCAGAGCCTGTGATGGTTCTTCCTTTGCTTCATAGTTTACAGCCTTTTGGGGGGCACTCTGATATTGCCTTTTCATTAAATAGGCATAAGGTAGGTGACTGGAAGCTGGAGCTACTGGTTCCCCAAATTTTTCAGCACCATTCTCTACCGTGTTATCAAAAATCTGATTACAAATGGTGATTTAGTTTGTAAATAGCTGCACTCATTCACTTAGAGTGCAATCGGGAGATGTCTGACATTGCAAGCAGGCACTGTTGCAGTTTGTTTCAAAACTGTCACTGACCTTATCATAAAATACGGCCTCTGGAGCTCTGTCCCTCCTATTCTAACTCCTGGTTATTTAAAAATAAGTCTCTGTTAAACATCAGTTATGGCAAGCTCCACATTATAGCAGTGTCGCAAATACTGGACTGATGATTTCTTGCAGCTGCTGCTGTATCTAAATGGGAGTTTTCTGGAGGGTAAAGAAGATAAGATCATTTCTCACTCCCTCGGTTTTCTGCCGTAGTTGCTAAGTATGTATTAATTCCTAAATAATTTCTTCCTAGGTCTTTTCACTAGTCAGCTGTGAGATCTGTTCCTGTTCATACATAGATACATTTTTTTTAATAACTATTCAGTACTACTCTTACAAAACTCACAGCAATTTGGCTTTAAAATTCCCTTCAATGCTTCTTTTCAATCATGTCATTCTGTGTGAGTCGGTTAGAGTATGCTAAGGGCGTTCGTGGTGATATGTAGCTAAAAGCTTTGGCTTTTCTCTGGCAATAAAAGGAAATGAGGTAAGCCCTTTCTTCCAGGACCTGATGCAGACTTGGTGACAGCCATGCCTCTTTCCATTTCCTACCAGAGGCAGATGAAATGGGTTTCCAGAAGAAGGTTGTGCCAGTCAGAGCTTCGCAAGCACCAGCCAGTAGGAGGGAGCTTTTGAGGCTTAGCATTGACTTCTTGTCACATTAAAAGGTGTGAGCCTCAGCTCCTGATGCTTCCTGCATCCTGTTTTGTTCAGTGACTAACACCCCAAATTTCAAATTGACTTTGTGAGACCAAAAAAAGATCTCAAGTGAACCTGCAGATGGATTTCTCTGCCTATGCAAAACCGTACTCGTTTGCTGGGGATTATCTGACTGTGCGGTCCGTTTCTCAAGACAAAAGCACAAATCTCTTGTTACCTGTTCTCATGTCCATCCACCTGTGAAATTGGAGAGTACCTAGGTCATTAGTGCAATTACTCTAAATTGTTTCTGTTTCCCCTCAAAAGAGGTTGTCCAGAATCTGACAAAGAAATAGGGTGGGGAGATGATTCGAGTTAAATCATCCAGTTTTCCATTAAATCATGTTTTTGAGGGCGCTCAGAAAGTGCCAAACGTGTTTTTTTTTACTTCGAAATTTTATCAAAAAATATGGAAAATTCTATTGAAAACACTTTCTGAATGTTGATGTTGATAAAAGCAGAATCTTCAGAGGTTCAGCAACATTTTCTCCCCCTCCCCAAGTCTGTGTTAGGTAAAGATGAGCTCAATTACAATAGAAGTTCCCGGGTGTCCTGTGGGAAGGTCGTGCAGTAGATTGCTTGGATTGTAAGCCAAGCTGTAAAACCTAAAGATTTTTTTTTCATTCCTTCTCTTTAAACTACAGTCAGCTGTGACTGCATGCAGAGTGATTTTCTGCCTTTCCTGCGAGTGAGGAAGTACAACCCCGAGCTTGTTGTTCTGCACCAACAAGCTGCAGAGGAAGTTGAGCTGGCGAAGGTCTGTTTTGCAACAGTTCCTCAGCCTTGCAAGAAATGGTAGTTGCTACATTTTTTTTTTTTCAATTAACTCTTAAAAGCAACAGTTACACATCCTGAAAACTTATTTTGTGTTCTGCAAGCACTCTTTAAGTTTTCAAAAGACTTTTCCAAACCTGTATTTCTATCTAATATTTTTCTATATTTAAAAATGCTTTGTTTTAATCTTTAGTAACTCTGTTTTGAATCCAGGGATCCACAGTTTAGTATTTGCAACTAAAACCACCATCTTGTATGTTCTAGACGTTGAGATTAGTCAAGTCAGCACCAGCCTGCAAACAGCCCCAGTACTTGGAGTGCAGAATATTAGAGAAATTGAACTGATTTTCATCACTTTTCTTACTTTCAATTAAGAGATGCCATTGAGGTCAAGCCACAAAATACAGCATATTAAGGTATTTGCTGAGAGAGAGCGCTGCTGCATGTGCTAGACACCTGAGATAGATGTGATAACTGAAACTTCGGTGTGGGCTAAAGGTGAACTGGGATCGTTTACAAGATACAGTGTACACTTGATCTGTAATGTTGAGGCTACGAGAGTCACCGTGGTGTGGTAGTATAATAATTTTGGATGGTGTGTAAGCAGAATGTCCCTAACATAATTCTTTACAAAAGCAGAAAACTGAAAAAGTATACTTAGCCAGCAGCATTGCTGTTTCAATGTGGAAATGATGTGTACAACAACTTTCATCCTTCCAGAATGTGGCACGACAGGAAAGTTATTTACTGGTAGTTCAGGTTTCCTTTCTGTTTACCTGTTGCTGTTTTTCTGGATATGAAGGAGACAGCAAAACCTTGTGTTTTCTGAATGTGGTCTTGAAAACGTATGTGTCAGGCAAGCTACTTTAAAACCTGTTTGGTTTAGTGTTTAATAAAATTAGACCTTGCTTGAATTCAAGCAATTAAAAAGTTTTACAAAATATAGAATATAGAAGATGAAAGTAAGGGGAAAAGGTCATAAAACCAACCTCATGTAGTAACAAAAAGATCTTTTTGTATTTTCTCCTTTGCCTTTGGTCTTAGGTGCTCAGACTGCTGCATGTGGTTTGAAATGTGGCATTTGTAACAGAAACCTCTCGCTGACCTCTTCTCTTCAGTAGTGTTGGGCAGAGGGGGGAAAAAGGGAATGGTATTCAGTTTTCAGTTAAAATCACTGAAAGAATATGTAACCCATTAGAAAGAGTGTGTTCTTCAGCCTTTGAAGCTGGAAGATATACAACTGTTGTTTGAACGCATTTCAGTACTACTGTGTACCTCAATCATGTAATGTTTTCCTTCAGCTGAAAATGTGGAGTCGTTTGTTTCGGTATAACTGCAGGCTTGCATTTGATATAGATGTGCCTTTGTGTTCAGCAAAACTGATTTAGGATGTAGTATCAGGTGAATTGCTTCATCTAACAAGTTCTGAGCAAACCTGTACCGTACCTTGTGCATTAATCCCCTTTATGTGACCACACAGCACGTGTTTGTAAGGAATATAAAGCTCACAGTGCAGGTGTTTCCATGAGATAGTGCTGAACATTAGTCAGCTGAGGGGGTTACTCTGCAGCAGTGTGTGTTAACAATATGGAGAGGATTTAGCAAAGCACAAGAGCAGTTTTTACTTACCGTAGGCATGGAGGTGGGTGGTACAGCCGTGCCTAGCCGTGTTCAGGGAGTATAAGCATCTCTAGAGGAGGCGAAGATGAGCAGTGGTTTGGTTGGAAGGCCAAAACTCTTCCCTGGTTTAGCTGAGACTTAACAAATCTGGGAACGGGAGAAAAGGAAATATAAACAACCCTTCAAGCAGCTTTTCAGATCCTCTGCTTATCAGAGAGCCTGTGTGCTGAAGCTCGACCTCTTCAGATTAATCAGAGTGGGTGATGTACAGCTCCTGAGCTGCAAGTGTGCATCAAGACAAAGAAAACCCTGCATCACTGTCATGTTGAGAGCACTTCTTGGGCAATGAATGAATAGTCATCCTCTTGGAAAAAAGTAGCTACGGCCATAAAGACTTCAGACTCCCTGTTCACTAAGATAAATTAGGGTACTGTTGGCTAAATTAAGTTCAGACAGTTGGGTAACAACTTGCAGTATAAACTTATCTGTCTGGAAAGGCTTTTTTATGTTCATAGCATAGTTTTTAAGGATGTTCAGCTGAATAACAGACCAAAACAGACCATTAAAAGTATCTCATAATTGCTGTAATTCAGAACAGGCTGGCTAAGGGGATCTTACAACAGAAAATAGCTTGGGAGGAAGAATTGGTGTAGCATTTCTGTTCATATGCCACAGTCTTTTAAAAGTTATTTTCCATCTTGTACACGTAAGTTTTGTCTACCATACTTCCTCTCAGAGCCTGGCTGAAAAATCAGTACACCACCACTAGATAATAATAGCATGACTGAAATGGGAAGTAAGTTTTATGTGGTCTAGTGAGGTAACTATTAAACTTCATTTTACCTGCATGGAAGACAAGATTTGATACTCTCCAGCTGAGGGAGAATAAATGGATGAGCCTTCCAGCCAAAGAAGGGAGACAGCTTCACATTTCCACACTTAACTTGCCTGTGGTTTATAACTCTCTTGCATCAAGCAATAAAAGACACCACTTGATTGCATAACTAAATAGCATCTTCTTGCTGCCTTGTAACTCTTGGTTTAGGACCATTGTTTCCATTATAAAATATCTGCAGAAATAAATGCGGATAAATAAGAATGAAACACTTTTTTTTTTCTCCAGCCTCTAAGAAATTTATGGCGCTGTGTTAAAATGAACTGCTTTTTAAGAGGAGAATGGGGAGAAGAAGCACGCTGGGATCGTGAGAAGTGAAGCTGGTGTTCTGTGCGAGCTTTGCTTCTCCTCTTGGCTCGGTTGTTGTGCCTGCAGCGCTTCTCCCATTGCTTGGCGAAGGTGCTCTGTTTGCTAAGCACAGCCTGCACATTGGAGAAATAAATGTTGCTATGTGGAAGACAAAGTGATTCTTAATTTAAGCAGTTGCAGTCCATAAACTTTTCCAAATTAAAAAACTGCCCCTATTTAACTGGGAACTTAGTGGTTTGGTTGTTTATGTGTGCTTAGTTAACTGTTCATGTCTGTTTCTCAGTGCTTGAGCCCAGAAGACCTCGAGACCCTTTGAAGTTGGTGGGTTTGGATCCCTTGGTGATTTGTAGCCGCTAACGTGGTGGAGCTAAAAAATGGATTTTAACTGTGTGGTCCTGTAGGTTAGCTCTTAAAAAGGTGATGAAGTTACGGAAGTATACAGTGAGTTACACAGCGGCGAATGTGTTGATGAAAATATTGTTTGGGTATTACAAAACACAGCAAAGGGAGTTTCTCACTAAATGTCTACATAATATTGAAATGGCCGTAAATTCTTGTAAGAGGCCCTCTCAGAACAGTGGGTGTGTAATATCAAATAAGATCTCTCTGGTTAATCAGTTTCTTTTCTTGGCTTCTGGCCCCTGATCTTTGATCTGCCTTTTTTTTTTTTTTTTTTGAGAACCTTCACTGAACTTCTGCATTCTGGAGGCTGGTCATGCCTCTATCACTTCAGTCCATCTGTAAATTATACTTCTAGCATTCCTTCAAATGCCCATTTCTGTCTCCTTTCTTATGTTCTTCTGCCAGATAAATGTGGAATATCTCATTTTTCTGACTAATGTACTGCAACTTTTACACTGTTTTTATTTATTCTTAGGTCTCCTGGTTGTGCGTTCAGTAGACACAAACAGCCCAGAGCCTGAGAGTTTCTTCCTCTGTATCCTCTTTTCCCCTGTAGCAGGAGACGGGGGCTGAAGGGATGCTCCACTTCTCACTCTCCCCCTTCAGGGGACAGCAGGCTGCCCTGGGCTGCGAGCAAGAACCAGGTGGGGTAAATGAGGGGTTGTGCTGAGAAATGGGGCTGCCTCCTCCAGTGGAGAGAAGGGGAGGCAGGAGGCACAAAGCGCCACGCTGCTCCGTGGCTTACAGCATGGGGGTCGCTCACTGGATGAGCTGTCGTGTGCTGATGTGCGACTGGCACCACAGACAGAAGCAAGACATCTTTTTTTTTTACCCCCTGCACACAGAGTTCCCTGAAACTTCACCCAGGGAAGCATTATAGTAGTTCAGTGGTGAAAGCTTCAATTCATATGGGCCATTTCTGTAGCGTAGCCCAAATATATTGTCTTTATGGCAAGCTTCAGCACCTCTTTTTTTCACAGCTCTGAAGAGCAACAGTGACCTGTCTCTGCTGAGTTCATGTGCAGACAGCTGGGGTGGATTTAGTGTGGCCAGTAGAGTCCAGGATAGTGTTGCTGAAGGAATGCAGTGATTCTGTAGTCTTGTGATGAAGAATAAGAGGAAAAACAAATTTTATAAACCGAGAACTTTGGCCTTTCGGCTCAGAGGGCTGATCTTGTCCCCCCATTCGTACAGCCCAGGAGATATATTCTAATCCTGTGGCTGTAATTCTCCTTTGGAAGTCTGTTGTGTGTGTGCTTTTTGATTGCCTCACGTGATGGTTACCAAATCTCTTACATATTTATTAAGAACTTTTGAGTGGTCACAGAAACTGCGTGATTTTGAATTTGTCACTGTTTGGAGAATCACAGTAAAGTGCTAGAATGGCAGCTCTGGCCTTCATTCACATCTCCAGTAATATTTCAATGCCTCAAAATGGAGGAAAGTTCTTGTGGTTCTTCTTGTGCTTTTTTTTTTTTTTTTAAGAGTACAGTTACATAAACCTAGGAAGAATGCTCTTTCCACAGCGGATAAGGCATATTTTAGGAGTTATTGGGTGGGGTGTGGGTACTGGAAGTTAGAAGTATCCCCAAAATGCATTGAATTCTTACAGGATTTTTCTTCCTGAAAGACTTGCTGCTATGGTGTATGACAGAAGTAGTATTTTCTTAGGCTGTTTTGTGCAAACAATGGACTGATGTTTGTGGAAGTTGGACTTGTAATTAATTTCAGAATCTTGGTAATCCCCCTTTGTACTTGGGAGCTGTGAGCATAGTACCAGTCAGAAGAAAACTTCATCTGCTTCCTTTAGGGCCATTGGCACCGCCTGAGAGAGGTGTGTGTGTGCACGTTCCTCCCTGTGTCCATTTGCACACGTAGAATTAATTATTCTGGTTTGCTATGGAAACTGTTCTTCTCTCCTGTATATAAGTAAGGGCTAAGCACTTCTGGAGATTTAGAGAAGATGAAAGGAAGTGCAAAGAATGCTATAATTAAACCGTTCTGAAATTTTGGCACAATTCTTAGCTCAAATTTGAAATTGGGTGCTGAGGTGCTGCTTGGCTCATAGAGGTTGTCTCTTAATTCTTTCATTACCTAAGTGTATTCTTAGTCACTAGTATATTCTCAAATGTTCATCCTTTTCAAGAAACCTGATGCCTTGCTATTGTCATGATACAATGCCTTTCTTCTGCCTCTTCCCTGTCACAGGGAAGATGTATTTTGTGCTGTATTAAAGCAGTGAGGTAAGATTAACCCATTCATGTACCATAATAGCAGCTGACGCATTGTAGACAGAGTTAATTTTTAAAACTTAGAAGCATTAGGGTAGAATCCAGAATGCTCTTTAGTTTTACTTCCTAAAAATATCAATTAGTCTTAGTTTTAATCAACGAGCACAAAACAGTCTACAGGTATCATAACAGGTAATGTACCTTGTACTGTCTGGCCAAAGTGGTTGGCCATTAAGAGATGATTAAACTTAAGAGGAAAATGATACACTACGGAATGTGACTCATTACAGTCAGAACATACCAGTAAGGTAATGAAGGGGGCAGAGAGGGGGAGGGAAATGAATCAGGTATGCTGTGTAATTCAGATCATTGGATAATATATTAATAAATGGCATTTGGACGTAATGCCTTGCAAATGTCATATAACTGAACCGGGTGCCTGTCCCTGTATGCCAGGCTTTCCTTTTTATTTTTCAGGTAGGAGAACGGATGAGCAGGCACTGTAAGCAAGTAACTTTCCTGCTTTCTGCAGTTAGTAGCTG
Organism: Cygnus olor; assembly: GCF_009769625.2. Classification (NCBI taxonomy): domain Eukaryota; kingdom Metazoa; phylum Chordata; class Aves; order Anseriformes; family Anatidae; genus Cygnus; species Cygnus olor. The sequence continues at coordinate 110,384,926 of NC_049171.1, forward strand.
AACAGGGAGAGCAGGCTCCTTACTCCTCACCTTGGCTCCAGCACAAAGAATCACAATATCCTGATTATTTGGCATTTGCCTTGTGTTATGTTTGCTGCTGTACATGGTCAGTGGCTTGCCTAATTGAGACAGGAGATGAAGCAAACTTTCAAACGATTCTAATGAGAAATGTTGTAGATGATTACTGTGAAACAGATATTTCATGTGCCTAAATGTGTGTCCCAGCAGTATCGGTTGGTCTAGTTAAAACGCACAACCTCCTCCCACAAGCCTCGCTTCTCTGAACCTTAAATCATTTCAGCTGTAACACAAAACCTCAGCCTGAGGTTTGGGTTTGTACATGTAGCGTTGTTGCTGAAATATGCTGGATCTCCACCGGAGGGCTCTGCTGGCACAGCTATACTAGCACATGTTGCGGGATGCTCGCGGGATTTTCACCTACTCAGTTTCTCTTCGTTTTCCCCCGTAGAAAAGCAGGTATTGGAGCTGCTGGGTGCTGCCCAGTGTGCAGGGCAGCAGATTATCGGAAAAGTGCCTGTTGAGGAAGTCCAAACTAGAGAGAGAAACCTCCTTTTGTGCCAAGCTTGCATCCTAGCAAGAAGAGAGGTTAAGGTCCTTCTGTTAAGTCTCTTCTTTAATGTACTTATTGTTTAGTTTCAGTCTTAAGAGCATACCTTGCAGTTGGCTTGTTTTTAATAAATAAGACATTGCTGGTTACCTGTTTTTAACTGGTTGAACTGGGGTGGAAAAAACGTGTTCCATTTGAGTGCTACATCTGTTGTCTGAGACAGTTCATAGAGCTGTAGTGAAGCTGAAATTCTGTGGATGTATGGGAAAGCAGCTGAGAGGAGAGGGAAATTTAAGGGAAGAATGTGAAAGGGAAAAAAGCATACTATGCTTGCCAGAAAAGGTGTGTTTTGTTTTGTTTTTCTGTGTAGGTGGGATATTGTTTTTTTATTCTTAATGTTAAATCCAGCTGCCAAAACCCAGAGTGTCATGAATTTGAGCATTCTCCACTGCATGCTGTGGAATTAAAATGTTTGCACATCACTAGTACCAATTCATGCTTTGTATAATGCTGAGACCGTATCCTACCGAATTGTGGTGGTCGTGGTGCTGGTGGAGAGAAAAGCAGGAAAAACATTTCCTGCATTGGAAACAGTTCTGCCTTTCTAGATCCTGACGCTCCCTCTTGCCAAAGGGATGCCGAAGTGATGGTGACATCGAGACCTGGTTGCGACTACTTTGACAAGCAGGAAAACCTGCCTAGTCTCTCAAAACCCTGGAACGTAGATCTGTAGCCCTTCCACAAAACTCCAGAGTATTTGTGCTGGATATTTTGTGTACTCATCGTGAGTTTATAACATAAGATAGCAGGAAGAAGGTCAGATGAGAGAATCTATGATAAAGTTGTGGTTGTGCAAACTGTGCTGCTATCTAGCAGGCTTCTTACTCAACTAAAATAAAACTCAGTGGGCTTTTTGTTGTTGTAAGTTATTTGGATAGGATAGAAACATTCCCAAGGCTGGCTTTTAAGCCCTGCATGGTCACAGCATCCAGCATCGACTGTCTGAGCTGTGAATGTGAAAGGCAAACTGCTGGGAGGAAAGCGATTCTTCTTATTATATTAAACAGCTTCAAATGTGTAGAAACACATCAATAGGTCTGGGGGCAAGAAATTAAGGTATCAAGTAATTTTTTTTCCTTTTCTTGAGAATTTATCTCTGTTGTGAACCAAACAAATCTTAAAAATGCTTTGTGACACTGTTCAAATGTGTTATTCTTAGCTCTTCTGTGTTATACCTGACCGTTATACCAAACAGAGGATTGCAGTTTTTCCGCATCATAGTTACTGATGCTTGTATTTTCTTTTAGGAAGCGTTCAGTCTTTGGACTATAAATGTTTTTATGTAGTATTTTCAAAGTCACGATCACTACGTGAGCCTGTTGCACATCAGGCAGAGTTTTTCTGAGGCCTTCAACTGTGTACATCTTACAAGTGAAGCTGTCTTCTGAATCAACATTTTGTATCAATGTTGGATTGAAGTGCATTATTAAGTGGAATGAAAACTGTTTTCAGTTTGTACTTCAGATAACATTTAGTAGCAAAAATGTGTTCAGTAAAACCCTTAGGATGTGTAGAACTGGAGCCTTTAACATATCTTAAGTAAATACAGCTTAACCCTTCTTGCATATCTTTTATGCTAATATGTAACAAAGAGTGACTCTAAGAAATGTTAAGAACTTCTGTAAGAACTCAGTTTGCAGAAGGTAAGATCCTTACTCTTTCTCAGTAACTAACAGCCTGTATTTGGTGCTTATAAAAAGTTTTGCGATCCTCTGGCAGCTCTATATCTTGAGGTAAGTGAAGCTTTGTATCAACTACCTATTGCTTTCCATCTTAATTTTGTAATTTCAGACTCACTTTCTTTAGAACAGTTAAGAAAACTTGATGTAAATATCTTTCTCTTTGACATAGACAACATTACTAGGTCGTCTGGAACGAATATTTGAAGTCTGTTTTCCTTCCATGCCTGTTCTTGAAATTGAAGAAGAAATAATTTCCTTGAATCATTTGCTGGAAGCAGGTGAAAAGCAGATGACAACTGAGGAGACCGTAGCAAATACTGGGTAAGAAACCACTAACGCAACTAACTTGAAATGAGATAGAAACATGTCTTCTTTGGGAAGTTAAGAGGAGTTGTTTGCGTCAAGTATTTCAAAAAGCTATCAAGTAAAAGTTAGCTATCTAGCCAAATGGTTGTTTTCAATGACTACATGCACCAGGGGTATTTCACTTAGTCAGCAGCATCTCATCTTCTAAGTGATATCTGAGTTAGTTAATCAGAATATGGCTTATTAGTTACACTTGCTGGAAATAGCTATATTTATTCGTGTGATGGCGTGAAGTCTAAGTAGGCCTTGTTCTGCCTGCTGTGGACATCATTTTCCTATTAGAAGTCTGAAGTATAATTGTTCTGAGAACGCTGTGCAATTTTGGTTCCCCTGAGTGTCGTGCTCGGGTGTAAGTTTAATTGAAATGTATAATAAGATGCTTGTATTAAAAATTAGAATAAAAGTTCAAAGCTGCTAAGTTGTTATTCCTGCTGATGACTTGATTTATGATGGGTTGTATAGGGAACTGATGGACGTGTGGACAGAGCTGCAGGATATCCACGATGCGTATGGACTGCGATACCAGTGGGGTGGCTCCCACAGCAACAAAAAGCTTTTGTGCTCCTTGGGAATCGACACCAGAAATATTGTGAGTCTGTCAATAAAACTCACTTTTCTAAATAATGGAGCTGCTTTGAACATAGAATTAGGTTGAAGTGTTTTTGTATGAATGCTTCTCTCTTAATTGCATAGCTGCACTAAACATGTTTTTTTGTGACATACTGTCTTACAACTTAACATTTTTATAGGCCGTGTTAATATTAAAAGTTATATTATTTTTAACTGTTGTGTTTAACGTAGTAGTTATTCTTTGACACTAATCTTACAAAAGTTTTATAACATTGATGTTATACTATCATCACTGAAACAGTATGACAGAACCTCTTAAGTAAATGTTTTTGTTGTTTTATCAGCTCTTTACAGGCAACAAGAAACAGCCTGTTATAGTACCCATGTATGCAGCAGGACTGGTAAGCTTTGTTATTTTTTTTATTATGGTTCCCATAACATCGTATAATGAAATATATGAAATGGCATTAAGCACCAAGTATAATGAAATACATCTTTCTAAGTTCAGCTAAAGTTTAGGCATGAGTTGATACTGCACAAAAGAATCATGAAATACATTATCTAGTTGTCAGAAATGATGAAGGAACGTCAAAATAAATCAAAACATCAATTCATAGCAACAGTGGGAGACCCTGGCTCTAAGACCAGATGCTTCGAAGGAAGGTTAAGAACAGCTAGGTAGCTATACTATTCTATAACGTGCATGTAGGAAGTTTTCTCAGATCTGTGGAGCATTCCTCTCCGTGCAGCTGTTTCTCTGACAGACTGTATATTAATTACTTACTTGATTGCATCTCAATATCCCTAGATCAAAAGAGAAGCTTAGTCATGCTTTGCACTGTTACTGGCGTGTTAATAAATGACCCGTGTATGCGTATGTTTGGTTCTGTGTGTGTATACACATGTATACATAGACAACAAAGTTCTGCAGGGATGAAGTCTGTTGTCCCTGAGAACTCCAATTCCTCTAAAATAAGGTTTTTCCCTTTGTCCTTTTCTACCTGCTCCACTCCTTCCCTTTTCTATTCCCTGCCTGCCTCCCCACCCTGCCCCCAAGCCATTAGGCTGTTTATGCGTACAAAAAGTATTTTATAGATGGTATTGTTTTATTGCCCCAAGAGCTAAATAAAAATAGCAAGCATAGTTTAGACTTGTGTAGACTGTAAAGGAAAGCCAAATAACCTAGTGTAGTAAGATAACCATTTTCACCTAAGTCAATATGCTGCAATTCCTGCATGGCATTTCAGTTTGTGCAATATCTATAGTAGTAAAAATATTCAGAAGATAAGATTTGCCTTTTTTTTTGCTAGTCTGAGCAGAACAGCCTATATAATGTATAATTTCTGGAATATGTTATATTCCCAGAAAAGAGCATATATGATTATATACACACACATATACTTTTTAATACAGTCATTCACAAATTTGAAATAAAAGGCTTACAGTTTTCTTTGGCTTAATGTAATTTAATCTGTAGGTTAATTTCATAGAGTGACTTCTGTAGTCAGTTTCTAGAGCAGTTGTTTTCTGATGTATCCAGGTCAGCTCATGCACTTCTTTGGATTTAGGCATGGTATTCTGATAAACAGAGAAATAACACATCTCATAGCAACTGCTGTTTTCTTCCTGTAAGGTATTTGTGACTGTGTTTGTATGTGACATGTGCAATTCTTTTTTTGCAACAGATTGTTGCTGCTGATTAATTATCTCCTAAATTGTCTGTATGCTTAAGCACGCAATAAGCTGGATAGAGATGATGTTACAAGTAAAGTGGCTTGATGCTTTCTGTTGCCACACTGCTTCAAGTGTTTCTCTGCTGTCTGAAAGAATTGATTTAATTGGTGGTTAAATTCCAAGCTCCCCTAACGTGGTACGGAAACGCTTGTGGGACAGCTGATCTTGCTAGCTGACTTCCTGAAATTGTTTTTAAAATATTCTGATAACAAATCCAGTGGTTTTATTTGGGAATTTTATTTTCTCATACCTCATTGTTCAGGGCTGGTTTGCCTATCTTAGGGCAAACTTTTATCTATCTGTAGATCTTTATTCACCCTTCGTTTCGTTCAGGGACATCAGAGATTTCTGACATCTTTTGTAGCACTATTTTAGCTTTGAACAGTTTGTTTAAAATGAAAAATGTTGTTTTAATTATTTTCTTAATACTTCTTAATGCATTATTTTCATGTCAGTAATTACTGTTTGTGGTATTCTACAAACTGATAATTTGACATGTTTCTTCTGAATTACTTAATTGATGAAATGGATTGAATGCATTTGCACCTTTCCAATGGGCCATTTGATGTCTCTGGAATAGTCTGTACACGATGGGGAGAAGACATCACCTTAGCAAGTAACCGTTCCTTCCAGCTGAAACCGCTTTATTGAAAGTTGAAAGCAAACTCCAGCTAGGCACTTGGGTTTCAGTTATTGGCTCAAACATTTTTTAGGCTCTATGAAAACCTAAGGAACGAGCTAATTCTGTCTTCCCCTGCCCCACCTCTTTCTGACCCCTCACTGAAAATATTCCAGTGGTGTATGGTTACCCTCAAGGCCCTAGCTGGGGATAGCACTACCTAGTACTGTGTTTACTCTCTTCTGGTGTATGCACTTCTTGGAATATATATACATGTGTTTGTACATGCATGCATTTGATTTTATTATTATTCATTATTATTTTTTAGGGTATGTTAGAACCTACCAAGGAACCTCTGAAACCGATATCTGCAGCAGAAAAAATAGCTTCCATAGGACAGACACCTCCTGTATCACCGGAGATGAACACGTGTACATCCGATCAGTTCCAGGTAAAAATTACAGAGGGAGAGAGAGAAAGAATGAATGAGGGAGATAATGGGATGCCTTGCTTCTTCCTTCATTTTTTGAATATCTGTATTCAGCGGCACCTGTATGTAAAGGGCAGGTGTTCCTTTTGTCAGATTGAAGTCTTGTTGTTGGATCTACTCTTCATGTGTGACTGGAAGGGAGTCCTCATGATAAGACTGTAGCGGTTGGTGGCCAGCATTTAAGAGTCCTGATGATATGTACTGGTACATAGCAACTAGTCAGAGGAAGGACTTCTACACTAAAGGTTTTTTAAGTTTGCTTTTTCTGAAGCTTATTGTAGGAAGTCATTCTACCTGTTTGGCAGTGCTTGTTTGGTTTTGGGTTTTCAGGTGTTTTTTTTGTTGTTGTTGTTTTAAACTATTATATTTACAGGTATACTGTTCATGTTCTTTTTCATTTTCCCTTTACTTTTTCTTTCAGAGTAATATAAAAAGCAGCCTAATTGCCTGGAAAGAGATTCTGGGTACAATCATTGCAAGCGTAAATAACTGATTTTTTGATTTTCTGAGTTCTGCTGGCCTTTCATGCCAGATTTTCGTGAATGATTATCCATTGAACAGCTCTAAGTTGCTTCTCTGGCTTCTGTCTTCTAAGCCTGATATAAAGTGTGTTCAGAGTAGCTTAGAAGTGAGCTTTTGAATTCTCTGAATTCTGTTTTGTTGTTTTTGTTTTTCTGGTGTTAGAAGACCATTTATATGTCATGTGTGTTGCAGTGTGTCTGGTTGGCAGCTAGCTAGGAGGATATGCAGAAGCATTTAATTTTCAGTGTCACTAGCACGGTATTTGGCATGTATTCAGTCAGCTGTGTCCCTCCTTAGCACAGGTCTTGTTTAATTTGCCCAGCATTTGGTAACTGTCTGTACTTCTGACTGAAGGCATTCCAGAATGAATTATCCTTGTGCTTGCTATACCTAACATAAATGCTGGGTACTTCTGAGTATAGCAATTACCTTGCACTATTTGCTCTGCTATAGTGCAGAGCTCTAAGTGACATGCTTGTATCCAAGCTTTTTTTTTCCATTGTGGAAGAGCAGTATGTCAGTAGGCTCAGAACTGAGGCTGTTTTATATAGTGATGTACATGTTTGGTGACACTTCCTATATATACTGCCTCTCACAAATCCTGTAGTGGAACTGAGCTGCTGAACTGGGTATTAGAAAAGGTAACAATGATTACTGCAACCAGTCTGAGCTGAAGAAATCATTGTGTAACTTCTGTATGTGAATAGAGTAGGAAAATTTCACTGGCTTTCTGCAGAGTTCAAGGTTCTGTCTTCCTACATCAGGAGACATATTAAATCTTGTGTTGTAGAGAGCTGCAAGAGCCTAAGCTAGCAGCATCTCTGACATATGCTATTTTCTCAGTTGCCTGGCAGTCCTAGTGATGAGTGCTGAAAATAAGACCCCCTACTTATCAAAGTCTTTTTTTTTTTTTCATCCCCTCTAGTTATGAGTATTTTGTACTTCTGGGTACTCCTGTAGCAGACTATCCAATTCCTTGTCACACTTTGATTGTCTGGTCCCCTAGCTTGCTGTTGTGACAAGGCCATCTCAGTTCAGTAGTTGCAGCCCCGTGAATATGTGTAAGAAGCTTCCATGATAGCTGTCTGCATTGCTCGCTTGGATTTATATTTTTTCCCAAAAAGACAAATACTAAAAAAAAAAAAAAAAAAAAAGGGGTGGTGGTTGATGAATTAGCATTCTTAAAGGTTAGAGCTCTAAGAGGCCACAGTTAAGTGACATTAAGTTTCTGGGCATGGACAATCAACTGTATGCCTTGGAGACCTTTTTTCTTTCTTGACATTATCTTCTGTTAATGCTTGGTGGCTTCTGCTTGCTTTGGGGAAAATCAGCTTTGCTTCACATTGTGCAGACTGCCTCTTAGGAATATCCTGGATTTTAGCGGTATTGAGAAGATATGCCCTCACTTTCCTGAACATTTCATTACAAATTGTGCTTTAAACATTAATGTGCAATGGAAATATAATAGGCAGTTTTAGTGGACCCTGAAACTTCTTATTCTAAACACAGGTAATTTAGGTGCAACTGTATGTATCTTTAAGCTTAACAAAATAATCACACATCAATTGGGTGAAACTTCCAAATTCCTTCATTTTTGGTGGAGGAATGATGATGGGTCCTTCTTGTATTCAGAAACTTTATAATATTGGCTGCCTCGTTGGAAGGAGAGGCCCCGGTTAAAATATTCCTATGCTTTGCCTAGGAAAGGAGAAGAGTTCTCCTTTGTTGAAAGCCTGGCACTTATGGGACTTGTATACAGATCAGTGGCTGTGTGTATGACTTCTTCTGATGGAATAAGATTTTGGAAGAAAGATTGTCATGATGCAGAAGTGGGAGTGGGAAGAGCATTTGTAGAAGCACAGAAATACCTTCTTAGATTTGGTTTGTAGGTGAATGGAGGAAAGCATGGAGAGATTTGAAATGGAGAACATTATAAATCAAAAGATTGAGGGGAAAAAAGAAGCAAATCAGCTGCAATAATCTCTCATAGTTATTATTATATAAATCCTGTATGTTTTGGATTCATTCCCTGCAGAGAATCTTATTGGGTTGGATAGGTTAAGGAAATACAGCGGGCAAATTCCTGTCTGGGCAATTTAAGTTGCAAGGACAACGTTTTGTATTTTGGAAATGATTTCTCCTCTCAGTGAAGTTAAGGTACTGACTGATCTATCACCTTCTTTTGTATAAAGGTGACTTGCAGACTTACTGGGTTTTGTATTTGAAGTTAGTGTCTTAATTTTTTGTTTGATCTCTTGTTTATCTTGACAGTTGGAGATTTTTATTTCTCTGCCTGTGCTCATAACTCTAAGGCAGCGAACAGAATATGAAATAATCCCCTGATTACTTTTACCTTTACGTAAGAGCATGGCTTTATCAAGACGCATGAGGAGTAAGAATGGCTGCTCCAATAGGCAACCATTGATTGTGAAACCCCAGAGACAGGTACCCTTCTCTTCTGTTTTACAGCATGTGCTGTAGTGGGCCATGACTGTCTTCAGGCAGTGCAACTAAAATATATTCTGATGTTTGTCAAAAAGGTTGCTGTCTGGGCTTAATGTTGCCTGATTTCTCTTAATTTGATACTGCTTTATGGTTAATGTAGTGTTGAAGTTTATTTATCTTCTCGTTGACTTTCTAGCAAAAAGTTGTCTAGGTGTTTCTGCTTTTTTGCTATTGCTTCTAAGCATCCTCTTCTCTCTGTTTGGGACTCTGATAGAGCCTAGTGGTAATTTTGTCTCAGCACACAGGATAACTTTGCAGTTTCTTATCTGTTTAGTTTTGCTTAAGCTTAATATTGGAATAGAAAACTGCAGTAACCCAGACCTTTCCAGAAGAGAATTACCAGCAGTTCTTTTCTGCAGGTGCCTATTACAGTACATCTGCACACATGTAAGCTCCTGAATTACAGATCATGTTATAACAGAATATGCATCTTACACTTGCTGGGTATTAGGGACTGAACCTTAATTAAACCCCATGGGGTGACAGTCTTTAAAAACACTTTTAATTACATAAGGGACCATCAGGACTCCTAACAATGACAGATGCAAACTACCATGTTATTGGCCACCAGCCAAAGGCTCCATCATGGAACTGCTCTCCAGTTATACATATGAGAAAGATCCAAGAATATATATAGTTTTGACAGAGAGAGAAACCTGCAGGTAAGAGATATTATAGGACATACTATTCTGTTAGTTGCAACAAAGTCACTTAAAGGTGGTGTCTGAGGAAAAGTGAATTTTAGAGCTGTTGTAATTTTGCCAATGTCTACACACAATGAAATGTATGAGTTACATCTGTGTAAACCTTTTTCTGAAAGTCATGTTTATGGTGCTCATTTGTGGGATCTATTTAAACATTTGTATTATATGTGTATTACAAGCCTTCCTATTTTTTCCCTTAGCTTTAAAACAGCAAAATACTTCCCTTTTTTGGAGGGGAGTAGAAATTAGTTTTCCTGGATAACAATTGGCATGGGGGCGAACACTTACATTTTAATCTTTTGAATTAGAAAAAAATCTTGCATAATACCATTCTAAAACTGCCATGTGAAAAACGTCTCTTGCTTTCATCAACTGAAATACGATGCAGTAAAGCCAGCAGGCTTTTTAGTATTCTCTTTTCTTATTTCCTTAACATTCAGACTAATACTCTGGCAGTTGAGTATACTTTTTCATTTCTATACCATGTCCCGTAATATAATATGGAGGGAGGAGTGAGAGCAGATTGCCTTGAATCTTAATATTCTTCTAGATTGGGTGCTTTTCTTTAAAACATTGTTAAAATAACGGTTGTAAGTGCAGTAGTCTAGCAACCTTGCAGTCTCCGAAAGACAAAACAGTATATTCCCATTTGCAGGGCATGTTTCCATTATCTGAGATTTCAGTGCTGTGTTCAGGTGTCCCAGTATAGGTAGTTTTCTTAGGGCCAAGGACATTAGGAACCGAAAACTTTTCCTTTCTGTTTAATTGGCTTTTGTTTCTGCCCTTCCCTTTCACTTTGCTTGCTGATGAAAGGACCAGGGCGTGCCAACATCCTGTATGGATGAGGTCTGATTTCCTTGCCACCCCCTTTTTTACAAGCAGTTGAAGTCAGCAGAATAGCCTCATCCCACGGAACAGAATGATGTATGTAGTATAGCTGCTGATTTAGAGTCAGATATCTTTTTCTTTTTTTTTTTTCCCCCCCAACATTTTAGGAAGAATTCATTGCATCCTTTGCCCTCTCCTCAGCAAGTCTGAGAATCATGTAATCGTTAAAGGGAAAAGCCTAGCCAGCCATTGGTACCACCTTTTGCATACTACTTTGTCTCAGCCTCACCAGGACTCATCAGTCCTGACTCATCTTTTGACACAAAATGAAGTGGGTGTTCCCCAGTAACTGAGGGTTGGTAGGGAGGAACTTTGTTTCCCTCTGATTTCATTTTGTTCCCTGCAGAAAACTTCTAGACTATCGTACTAGCTTCCATTTTTCCCTTTTATTTTTTATTTTTTTAACTCCTTTTAATGTTAATATATTTTTAGTGTGCCAAACTTTAAACAAGCTGCTGATCATAGTGATCATTACTTCATCAGGTTTAGCTTTCACGCTGGTAACATAATTTTTCCATCCAAGTCATCTCAGTGCCAGTAATTTCATTACCAAAGCAAAGTAAAAAATGTAGCATCAGCTCCTTAAGCTCCACCGAGTGAATACTGTTCTAGTTGTGTTCCTTGGTACTGGAAATAATTCCAAGTCATTAAGTAGGAAAGATTTTTCTAGGCAAGGCTTTTACTATAAGTAAATACAGAAGTCTTCAGCTCCCTTTATTTTTCTTTCTGTGAATATCAATCCCCTAACAAAAGCCTTTTACAGTTAGCTTAATTGTACAAAGCTAGCTCAGGTTGTT